>NC_041395.2:340108188-340320688 GCF_900747795.2 Erpetoichthys calabaricus | reverse complement strand
AACACGCATTGAGTTCATCTGCTGGTCTCTCTCGTGGAATAACTGGTAATGTTTGACTAAAATCTACAGCGAGTAAAACGACATTACCTCCTATTTTTTTTTTTTACGATCTCTGAGATCTTGCTTTTTTCGGTTCAAGGCTTCATAAGCTCTTTTATGTTGTATGGTGTACTTATCCCAAACCATCATCTTTGAATGTTGCAAGACTTTCGCCCTGTATGTAGATCGGGGTAATTACATTCATTGCATTCCTAGTCTGAATCACAATGTGATTGTATGGGTGGTTACCTGGCACTGTAGGGTTGCCACCCGTCCTTTAAAATACGGAATCGTGCAGCATTTGAGAATGAAATTGCGCGTCCCGTTTTGAATCAATACGGGACGGGATTTGTCCCGTATTTTTTTTAGCATTTTTTTTAAAGCAGCGTCTCATGCAAATCATCCCACACGCATTTTATGAAGATGCCTCCTTTCCTACTTTTGATTGGGTAATACTTGATGTCATCGTTAGTTTGATTGGTCTTTTTAACTGTCCAGTGAGGAGGGCGGGTCTTTTAAGTACAGTCTGCAAAGTGTTGGCACTGGGATGTGGCACCCGCTGCAGTATGCGTCCCTTATTTTTTTGTTTTAAAAGTGGTAACCCTAACTGGCAGGTAATACTTAAGTTTGGTCATGAAGTCGTCTAAAATCCGCCACGTGCCCTCTTTTAATTGCGAGAAGCAGATATATATAGCCAAATTCTCGCGGTTCGTTGCGGCGAAGTACTGCTTTTAATTTTTTAATAAGAAAAGAAAACCTTTTTAAACGGATCGAAAATATACCAATAACAATTTGTTAAGGATCTGTTTTTTTCTGAACCTCGCTTTTCACAGCTGTCGCGCTACGGCGTGTGTTTCGTTTATTTGACAGTATGTAGATCGTGGTAATTACATTCATGGCATTCGTTTTCTGAATCACAATCTGACTGTATGGGTGGTTACCTGCCAGGTAACGCTTGTGGTTGGTCAGGAAGTCGCCTTACATCCGCCACGTGCCCTCTTTCTGTTTCCAGAAGCTGATCATAGAATGGTTTTAATAGTTTACTTTCAAATAATGCAAAGAGTATGCGACACGTGTTTCTCCCTAATTCTGGGCTCATCAGGCATACACACTCACTGCATCCCCTCTCGTGAATCGAATCTCTATCGTCAGCGCCAGAGTTGAAGCCCCTAACGTTGCGGTCAGCAAGTCGGCTAACATCCGCCATGTGCCGTCTTTCAGTTGCGAGAAGCAGATCATAGAATGGTTGAAACTGTTGCCCCTAACGTTGCGCCACGGCGTGTGGTTCGTTTATACCTCGTGTCTTCTCATTAAACTTTTATCTCGCGAATATGTTATTTCAATCCGCAGCGGGAGCGTTTCTATAAACTTAATTTAAACTTACGTTTTACACCGTGCTTTATTTCCCTTATGAACATGCTTGTATGCTTCACTCGCTCCCTTCTCAATTGTTTAATGAATTTTTTGCTCTTCGCTGTTTGCCGCTCTTCCTTCATTTCCCCCTACTTCGTTCTTTTATCTCGCGAATATGTTATTGCAATCCTTAACGGGAGCGTTTCAATAAACTGATTGAAAATAGTTTTGCATTTACCTTTTTAGTAAAAGGCGAGCTTTTAAGCCTGAGAAATCACCCCGTAAATGCACACGTTTAATTGCACATGTGTTAATATGTATGGTTACACAGTATTAAAAGACAGTGAACAACGTCAGTTACCTTTGTTCCCGCGTTTGATAAAAGGCGAGCTTTTAAGCCTGAGAAATCACCCCGTAAATGCACAGGTTTAATTGCACATGTGTTAATATGTATGCTTACACAGTATTAAAAGACAGTCAAAAATTAACGTCATTTACCTTCGTTCCCGCGTTTGACTCGTGCTGTAAATCTCTTCCTTGTTTTTAGTTCACGTGATTACGTAGGAGGCGTGATGACGCGATACGTGACTCCGCCTCCTCCATTACAGTATATGGACAAAAAATATGTTCCAGTTATGACCATTACGCGTAGAATTTCGAAATGAAACCTGCCTAACTTTTGTAAGTAAGCTGTAAGGAATGAGCCTGCTAAATTTCAGCCTTCCACCTACATGGGAAGTTCGAGAATTAGTGATGAGTGAGTCAGTCAGTCAGTCAGTCAGTCAATCAGTCAGTGAGTCAGTGAGGGCTTTGCCTTTTATTAATATGTATAGATACACATATATACACACACATATATATATACACATACAGATATATATATATATATATATATATATAGCAAAATACCCGCGCTTCGCAGCGGAGAAGTAGTGTGTTAAAGAGGTTATGAAAAAGTAAAGGAAACATTATAAAAATAACGTAACATGATTGTCAATGTAATTGTGTTGTCATTGTTATGAGTGTTGCTGTCATATATATATATATATATATATATATATATATATATATAATATATGTGGGGCGGCACGGTGGCGCAGTGGGTAGCGCTGCTGCCTCGCAGTTGGGAGATCTGGGGACCCGGGTTCGCATCCCGGGTCCTCCCTGCGTGGAGTTTGCATGTTCTCCCCGTGTCTGCGTGGGTTTCCTCCGGGCGCTCCGGTTTCCTCCCACAGTCCAAAGACATGCAGGTTAGGTGGATTGGCGATTCTAAATTGGCCCTAGTGTGTGCTGGGTGTGTTTGTGTGTGTCCTGCGGTGGGTTGGCACCCTGCCCAGGATTGGTTCCCTGCCTTGTGCCCTGTGTTGGCTGGGATTGGCTCCAGCAGACCCCCGTGACCCTGTGTTCGGATTCAGCGAGTTGGAAAATGGATGGATGGATGGATAATATATGTGTATGTGTATATGTATATATATATATATGACAGCAACACTCATAACAATGAAAACACAATTACATTGCAATTTTTTAAAGTCTCACATTCAAGGTGAATTGAGGTGAGAAAACAGAAGCTTTGTCATCAATCCCCTCCTGTCTCATTTTCACAGAAACAAATGACGTACCAAGTATGTGTCAGTCACTCTTTATTTGTACCAACCTTGTCATTGTGCCTTTCTGTGAGAAGAAAAAAATGAAGACCTGAATCTTGACTAACAGGATAGGGGTGTACTGGAATATTCAATTTTGGTTGCTGCTCTAGTTGTTTCATTAAGGTCAAATACATTCAGAAACTCCACAGAAAGTGTGTGTGTTGACTTTTTTTAAAACAATGTACTAACCAGGAAGACACAGTTTATAACCAACAGTTCATCCAACCTCTGTCCATTTTGTCCAATATATGCTGCAGCATATATCCTTAGCATTAACAAAGATGGAAACTAAACATGGATGGTGTTCCAGTTGAACATAATAATAATAATACTATTAATATTATGAAAAAAAAGACACCCTCATTTCAGGCAACCATAATGTCTGGGCACAGCAATGACATGTCTGTTAAAGGCATCATATTCAGAACTTTGTCACATATCCTGCTTGATTTCTGTGATTCATAGACATCAGCAGGTGCCGAAGGACTTCTTTGGTGATGCTGTGCCAAGTCTCTAATGGAGCCATCTTCAGATCCTGCTTGTTTCAGGGGGCTTGTCCCCTTATGTTTTCTCTTCATCATGTGGCAGGCCTGCTCAATTGGATTAAAATTAGGTGACTGTCTTGGCCATTCTAGAATTTTCCAATAGTTAGTTTTAGTTTGTTTGTTAGTTTGATGTACAAGTGTGGGTATTGTAAGAAGAATGAGTCAGAAACTTCATAAAGAGTTGGGGCAGCCACCCGTATAATATATTCTCAGCTGCAAAATTGCTTTTTAGTAGCACGATGTGCTTAGGTCAGAGTCCAGAACAGAACTGCCTGTACTGAGGCAAGATGGCAGTTTTAAAGGCCTGGAAGGGAAATGACTTCATCGGTGCCAGAACTGGGAGTGGCGTCCTCGTGCCTGGAACTGACGTCATCCTTGGAGCCGGCAACAGGCGGGATTTCCCGGGAAAGGTCTGCAAGGGACTGAGAGAGATAGTCAGTACTCTTCGCCGCCCCCTGGCCTGGCGTAGAATTACTAGTGTTTAGGCCCAACAGGTGTTTCCTATGCACACGTGTGTGACAAGGCCCCCCCCCCCCTTAGCCCATCCCCATCGGGTCGGGCGGACCTGTACGAGAGGTCGTGGACTCAAGAGAGAGCATCAGCATTGGCATGAAGAGAACCCCTACGGTGAACAAGCAAAAACTTATACGTTTGGAGGTCAAGAAACCACCTGGTGACCCGTGGATTTGACTCCTTGTGAAGGGCCATCCACTGGAGAGGTGCATGGTCCGTCACCAGAGTAAATTCACGGCCCAAAAGGTAGTACCTCAACTGCGTAATCGCCCATTTTATCGCAAGAGCCTCCCATTCCACTGCCGCAAACCTGGTCTCCCGATCCAGCAGTTTCCGGCTCAGGTACATGTCGGGGTGTTCAACACCATCGACACTTTGGCTCAGCACGGCCCCCAGGCCTGTGTCCAAAGTGTCCATCTAGAGTATGAAAGGAAGTGAAAAGTTGGGTGCTTTCAATATGGGTGCTGACGTAAGGGCCTGTTTTAGGTCACAAAATGCAGCGGCAGTCTTGTCAGTCCATACCACGTGGTTTGGAGCCCTCTTCTTTGTTAAGTCTGTCAAGGGCGCTGCTCTCTCGGAGAACCAGAGTACAAACCAGTGGTTTGGAATTATTTGACTTTTCTTTAAATGCACCTTGGGGCAATTACAAAAAGCAATTTCGTTGTGTTACACAATGAAAATTTGAACCTGAATTTCAGGTTTCTATTTTGCAGAAATGTGGTGCAGCTTACAACTCTGAATGTCCTGTTCTAGTAGAACATATTCTAATATTCTAAACACTCTGCCACTAAGTCTTATCACAAATTATTATTTTAAAATCTCATTTAAAAACTTATTTTTATTGCTCATTTTTGATCATGGTGATGGTTTATTTTTGTTTTATGCTTGTACACCTGTGTAAACCTTATACTAGCTTGTCAAACCCTGCCTCACCTTGCATTAAACACTGTAGAAATTTTAATCCTTTAACAGATCAGGAAGTCCTGATTTTAAATTCTAAAAAGAAAAATACTTCTTGTTTCCCAGATCTGGTGTCAATAAAACTACTAAAAAGCACAATGGATGCTCTCTCACTACCTATTCTTAGTATTATCAATAGCTCACAATTACATGATGCAGTACCTGATGCACTAAAAGTGTCAGTCATCAAACCATTACTCAAAAAGTCACAATTTGACCCGCATACACTTAATAATTATAGACCCATCTCAAATTTATCTCTTCTAAAATATTTGAAAAAGTAATCACTAACCAGCTTTACTCTCACCTTACAAATCAAAATGTATTTGAGAAATTCCACTCTGGCTTCAGAAATGGCACTAATGTGTATTGTAAATGACATTCTGATATCCTCTGATGCAGGAAACTCCACTGTAATGATGTTGTAAGATTTAAGCGCAGCATTTGACATCATTGACCATTCTATTTTAATACACAGACTGGAAAATGGCATTGGGCTGACAGGCACTGTCCTTGCCTGTGCTTGCAATGTCATCCACTGATGAAGTCCTGTACTCCTTCTCGCTCACTTAGGTCTGCCAGGGAATAACGTCTGGTGATGCTGCCTCTGCGTGGTAACAAGTCTCAATCCAGACTCTTTTTCTGTGTAGTTCCAAGATGATAGTTTAGTTCTTATTTATCAAACTGATTCCAGTACGTACAGAAATGTGCTGACAGTATAGGACATTATACACAGAAGTTAAATATGGTGTCCCACAGGGCTCAGTACTGCTGTTTACTGTTTACTGTTTTCACTTTACATGCTTCCATTGGTATCTATCATTAGAAAATATGTTAATTTTCACTAGTACGCAGAAGACTCCCAGTTATACCTTTGTTTTAGACCAAATGATGCATTTCCAATGTTGTCCTTAATTAGATGTGTTAGTGAATTAAAGGAGTGGATGGATGAGAACTATTTCCTTCATAGTGGAGAGTGAGAAAAGCGCTATATAAATGTAAAGAATTATTATTATAATATGTCATTAAATACAGATAAAACTGAAATGTTAATTACTAGAAGAAGGATTCTGAATGCAACGATATTTTGCCATCATTTAACTCACTTGGAATCACCATTAGTTTTACTGAATCACCCCAAAATCGAGGCATTATCTTTTATGCTATCATGTCATTTAAAGTGTGCATACAAAATTCTCCAAAACATTTTTGTTCAATCTTAAAAATTTTCAAAAATGAAGGTGTTTTCTAAATGTGACAAATTAATTCATGCATTTATTTCTAGTAAGACTGACAACTGCAATGTGGTGTTCACTGGATGTTCACATTGTACTTTTTACAGCTTTCAGTTAATTAATTATTACAAGAACAAGAAAATATGAACAATTAACTGCAGTTCTTAAATCTTTACATTGGCTACCGGTTAAGTTTAGGGAAGATTTTAAAATCCTCCTTTTAACATATAAAGCCTTAGATGGCCAAGGTCCGGATTAATTATTTGAACTTATCATTACTTACAAACCAGAATGCACATTAAGATCTCAAGATGCCACCCTGCTTATGATTCCGAGGATTAATAAAATATTAGTGGGAAGTCAAGGTTTTAGTTACAGGACCCCAAAGTTATGGAATGGTCTGCCTGCTACTATAAGAGGTGCCATTTCTGCCTCAGCTTTTTAATCCCGGCTGAAGACGTACTACTTCAGTTTAGGATACCCTGCCTAGAGATGCTGATTAACTGTACATACTATATCTATGTTGTTAGTCATTAGTACTAAAACATAATTAATATGGCATTTATAATTTGTTACTAACTCTCACCTATTCTGTTTCTCAGTACTCAAATGTGGCACTTGGTGCCACTGCTGTACTATCAAGTTGCTTACCTGCCTATGGAAAAGTTAACTCTGATAAAGGAGCACTGGTATCGTTGGGTAGCAGGATCCTTTCAGTGGATTGGTCAACCAAGCACTGACTCAGCTATGGAATGGCCAGTAGGGGGAAGCGGATTGTGGGCCGAGGTCTCCAGGACTTTGAACAAATCAAAATCATCTTATGTCATACCATCTATTCTTGCATTTTGCATTGTTTGTACTATTACTAGCGTAACATTGTGTTTTATTCCTGAGATGGCAATAATTGATTAGCCATCTAGATCTGTGAAGACCGTATGCTCTGTTTTGTGCATTGTATTGCATTTAACCCATTTTTTGAAAGCCAGCCTACCTGAAGAGGGGTCTCCCTCTGAATTGCCTCTCCCAAGATTTCTTCAATTTTTTTTTCCTACAAGAGATATTTTCCTTTTCTTCTTGGAGAGTCAAGGATAGGGGGCTGCCAAAAAATAAGGCCTGTTAAAGCCCATTTTAGCACTTCCTGTGTGATTTTGGGCTATACAAAAAATAAATTGTTGTTGTTGTTGCACACTTGGAAGCATGTTGTGTGATACAGGTAGTCCCCGGGTTACAGAAATCCGACCTACAACTTACGAACGGGGCTGCAGCTGCGACGTATGCGCCTCAGTAACTGCCTGTCTGTCATCTTCAGCCTGGGGACACTGCAAGCGGTGGCTGGAGGGGGGCGATTTCGCTGCTTGCGCAGTGTAGTGTCCATCGTGCGGCTTCCGATGGCAAGCAGTTGCACTGCCCACCCACCACACATGGCTGCCCCGTTCACTCTCGGTGGGCGACTGGTGATGCTGCAAGCGGTGACCCGGTTGTGGCTGAACAGAGGCCATTGAGGGTGAACGGGGTGGCGGGGGGTAGCATTGTAGTGTGCCTCAGATGGCTGCCTGTTGAATGTGGGTGGTGGTGGGCGATTCACTACCTGCCTTTGGCCGCACCGTGTTCATTCTCTGTGGGCAGACGCTGCATGCAGCATACTGTAGTGGAGGTGACTGTGTGGTGGGCGAGTGATGAACCGCTCCTCGCCGCCCCCATTCATTCTCAATAGCAAGCCTGCTTGTACTGTTACGTACATAGCAGGAAGTTGTCTCTTGTCAGTACATCAGGCGTGTTGACGACTGCTGCCTTCCTGCTGTGATAGCGTGTGCAGTGCTGTGCAGAAGAGCTCATCTTAACCTTTTGTCTTCACCCTTGAAGAATGTCTCTGAAACACAAATCTGATGCAAGTGCTGGTGATACAGTAAAGAAGAGAAAAACCATCACCATTGAAAATAAAGTAGAAATAATAAAAAGGTCAGAGAGGTGAACCTCCATTATTCATTTGCAGAGCACTTGGTTACAGTCGGTCAACAATAGCATTTATTAAAATAATGTACCTGTTCTGACATACATACAAATTCAACTTAAGTGCAAACCTACAGTCCCTATCTCGTACGTAACCCGGGGACTGCCTGTAATGTGTTCATTTTATCTGACTGTCATCTAATGTCTTCTAACCTATCAAGTGTTACTCTTACTTTGAAGTTTGCTGTTTGATTTTTTTGGTGTAAAACAGTGATGGCTGATGGAAAAAACATTGCATGGGGGTGTAGGTTTTGGGGGGACAAAGTGAAGCAGCATTTCAAACCATAATGTTGCCTACACACTAAACAGTATCATAACTTGAACATAAATGTTACCCTCCTTTTCTTCAGGCCTGAACGTTTCTCAATTACTTTCTGATTAAATTGAGTCATTTCAGTCCCCGGGCAGCACGGTGGCGCAGTGGGTAGCGCTGCTACCTCGCAGTTGGGAGATCTGGGGACCTGGGTTCGCTTCCCGGGTCCTCCCTGCGTGGAGTTTGCATGTTCTCCCCATGTCTGCGTGGGTTTCCTCCGGGCACTCCGGTTTCCTCCCACAGTCCAAAGACATGCAGGTTAGGTGGATTGGTGATTCTAAATTGGACCTAGTGTGTGCTTGGTGTGTGGGTGTGTTTGTGTGTGTCCTGCGGTGGGTTGGCACCCTGCCCAGGATGGGTTCCTGCCTTGTGCCCTGTGTTGGCTGGGATTGGCTCCAGCAGACCCCCGTGACCCTGTGTTCGGATTCAGCTGTTTGGAAAATGGATGGATGGATTTCAGTCCCCTGTCTCTTTTTCTTTGAAAACATGTTGTTCCTCCTTCTAATGCCAATCCTGTCACCTTCATCTTGCTGTTCAGCAATACTAAGCCTGCCAAAAAAACGTAGCCTCATGATATTGTCAAACATAACTGCAGCTATTTTAATGCCGCTTGCATTTTTCAGAAAGACATTTTAGGTCTCGAGAAGGTCCAGGTAAGACCGATCCAAAAACAGAAAGACAACAGGGATTGAAAAGTTACAAAATGAGATCTGAGACAATATAAAGAGCAAGTAACAAGGAAAACAGACTTATTGTTTTAATAATATTGACAAACTGAATGTTGAACTAATTAACAAGGTTCAAACTTTTTCAAACATCTTTCATAGTAACAGTGGCCCGAGTGCCTAAAATAAAATTTCACCAAAGAAAAAATAACAAGCTATTGCATATTTACAATTTAAATTAAAACAAATTAATAAAATGAGCCAAATAAATAAAATGAGTGGGCATAAATAAATCTATAAGTAATGTTTTAATTAATTGAGCAAATACCATAAATGTGGCAGTGTTTGTCCCGAAAAGAAAATAGACATCAAATATAATAAAACATATTTAGTACTATAAATATAATTTAGTATTTAGCAACCAAAACTTTTTTTCATGATATAATATATATATATATATTTATATGTGTGTGTGTGTGTGTGTGTGTGTGTGTGTGTGTTTAAACCTCATTACAGCTTTTTGCAAAAATTCACTTACACTTAGTTTTTTTTATTGCAATTACCACTATAATGGAATTAGAGGCAAATGATCATATTTGCATTGTTACTGGCAAACAAATAACAGAAAGAACAAATAACTTAAGAGTAAACTATCAGCACTTGCATTTTTAGGAAAATACTCATATCTTTTATTCTCTGAGATTATTACCATGTAACGTAACATTCGAAAACCAAACCCACTTAATACATGTCAAATCACAGGGGGAGCAGATCTGTGGGCAATCAGGCACAAAGCAAAAATTAACTTTGGATGGGGCACCAGCACCTTAAAAAACATTCAGAAAGTACACCCATCCTTCCATTCCATCCAATTTTCTAATTGGCTTATCAAGGGTGACATTGTGGGGTAGCTGGTACCTATCCCAGGAATAATAGGTGTCACACATGTGTGCTTGGGAGACAATTTATGAGCTCGAATAGTTACATGTTCCTGCCAGACCAGGAGTTGGCGCTGCCCTCTTATTATTTCTCCTCTTTCCCTGTAGACCAATCGATGAACCCTCATCCTAATGCCACTTCCAGTCCTCAGAAGTCGATCAACATCCCTTCCTCTTCAGATCCTCATAATCCCACATCCATCTGATATCATTTCCCAGTTCACAGAATTCCACCATCCCATACCAGTTGTATATGGCAGCTCTCATCTGTAAAGACCTGCCTAACCAACCTTTTTTCAAGTATATGGGGTGGATCCCTGTTGTGATGTGATATTTTGCATATTAGTTGATAAATATTTTTCATGTCATTATTTGTAACTTAGGCAAAACTAAGTCAGGAAAGTGAATTTCACGATAGAGTTGGGGGAAGTGCCTTAAACAAGTTTGGTAAATGTTTCTCTGGAGTCTCTCAACCCCACACAAAGCCAGGCTGCTTAACTGCCAAGCTTTACCTTAATATATGGTTTTGGGGGATGGCAGGTGTTAAGATGTTCTTTGTCCCATTGGTCTGAAGCATGGCTGTTTGGAATCGGCGTGTATCAAAAGCCTTTAAGTACCATGACACCCTACTGGTTGTAGGGGTTGGAAAGAAAACCCATAAATTTGCTTGCTTTATCTCACCCTCTCTCCCTCTTACCAAATTGATGCATGAACTGAAAAGGACAACACAATGAAAAGCACAGCTCGGCAGCCATATTGAGACAGGCATGAGGCCTGTTCTGAAGAAAGCTGACCACCAATGATGCCTTAACTAGAGACATTTTTAAGTAACTAGCAAGTATGTGTGCTGCCTGAAACGATGCATCACCATTTATCAGGTTGTATGGTTGCCAACATTCAAATGTACTTTGCATATTGTTATTATTTATGAATATTATCAAAAATACATTATTTAAATTGTAACTTAACTCCTGCTTGTCTTTTACTACACCTAATTGCCTGAGGTTATAGATCTAGAAGGGAAGGTGGGGAGAAGTTATATACAGTGGAACCTCAGTTCATGAACGTCATGGTACACGTATAAATCGGTTTACGACCAAAAAGTTCGCCAAACTTTTGCCTTGGTTCACGACCACACACTCGGTATACAAACAAGCCACTTTCCCTTTCGGTTTGTGCGTGGCAATGATTTCCGCACATGTTGCATTGTTCTCGGTCACACACGTGCGTGTGTGCTTTCGCTGTGAACTCTTTGTGCACTATTTCATTTCCTTTATGGTTCGTATGCGCTGATTACTGTATTTAAGCATGTGTTCAGCCTCTCCCTGTTCATTGTTCTCAGTAAGATGTGCCTGCTTTACCTGTGAACTCTTTGTGCTCTACAGTATTTTGTGTGCTTTTGCAGTTAACCATGGCTTCTAAGCACTGTAACCTCCTCTCCACCCAGTTCCTCCTCACTTCATGCCAGAACTAAACTCATGGAAGGTTAGTTTTCTTGGTGGTTTATTAAATTACAGATTATTCAAATGTTCCTTTTTTCCCTGAGCTTAAAACTCATTTAAAAAAATAAAAAAGTGTTTATACAGCGATTAGGTTGTAATGCTATTAGCGTGAACTCCTGCAATGTTACTTTCTTGTTTGCTTGTGGTTGGTTTTTAAATAAAGTTCGGATTTGTTCAAATGTTCCTTATTTTTCTCCTGTGCTTAAAACTCATTAAAAAAAAAGTGTTTTTACAGCGATCGGGTTATAAGGCTATTAGTGCAAACTCTTGCAATGTTAGTTTTCTCTGTTGTTCAAGGTTTTCTCAGTGTTATTCAATGTTTTTACATTTAGTTTACTATTATGATGTGCATTCTATGGTGTAGTTAACTATATTTGTGCTTAAAAATATTTAAAAAATATATTTACGTACAGTTCGTACGGTCTGGAACAGATTAATTATATTTATATACAATCCTATGGGGGAAATTGCTTCGGTTCATGACCAAATCAGTTTACGACCAGAGTTTTGGAACAAACTATGGTCGTGAACTGAGGTTCTACTGTACTATAATACCTTATAAACAGTGGTAAGTCTGTGAGATTTGAGGCATTCTGACAAAGGCTACATATTAATAATACAAAAGGGGAAAATAGAGCAATATTATCCCCAAACCTTTCACTTTGCTGTGTGCATTCTTTTACAATGAGCACAACGAAGGAACAACACCTATACAGGGTGCCAGCCAATTTATACTACATTTACATCAAATTACACTAAATTGCCTTATAAATGTAGATGTGAGATGTCATTGTGAACAACTGCAATTCATATCTTTAAATTGCCTGTGGAGCAGATTAAAAACAATTATTTGTAAGTATGCCAGAACTTTACTTACACATGACCAGCCTATTAAAGTCTGTATCACATTCTGATTCATTCACAGTTGCCATTTATATTGTTATTAAATAAATTAGATTTAGATTTAAGACTTATAAACTGATTTAGTCATGCTTGGAAAGTTTCTAATGTAAACTGCAACCTGCGTGTAGCACATTATGTACTGAAGTACATGAAGCAGTTAAAGCATGAGAAAAAAATGCAATAATCAACCAAATCATTTTCTCTCAGTCAAAACTGAAGAGGCAATATCCAACATCAGCTGACAGTTTTCTAAATTTTTGAAGAATATCATAAAAATGCCATTTACACATTTTGTTCTCATTCATTCATTCACTCACCCATCCCTTAATTTTTTTTTTTTTTTAATTCACATATCCAGATTAAGACTCTGTGCCAATGCCAGCAACACTGGCAGGAATCAACCTCAGAAAGAGCACGCCATTCCTGACACTTTCAAACAACAAACAGAGAACGCAAAAAATGTATTACTTGCTTACTCAATTAAACAACTCTGTTTATCACCGCAGGAACGTCAAAAAGTCTGTGTGTAAGCTCGTCCTCGATCACTTGACTGCTGCTGAATTCTTAAATCAGGTCGATCCAGTCCGAGTTCCTTTATCTTTCAATTGAATGATTTGTGAAGGTGTGTTTCATTAAAGAAATAACCAAATTTTCTTTGATTTCTGAACATCCACTTGAAGTTGCCATGTCCTTAAAGTTGCGTTTGCTCATCTGTATTTAATGGTGGGTGTGAAAATGTAAACAGGAAATATTGTATTGACAATCATCCAATCGCATTAAATTAAAAAAACCTAAAACAACACTAATTCACTGGAAACAAATGTGGCACTGCATCCCCAGAAAAATCTGCAAGTAACCAATTAAAGGACAGCCTCCGGTCACCTACTTGTCAAAAGATCAAGGACTTACAGTCATATGAAAAAGTTTGGGAACCCCTCTTAATTCTTTGGATTTGTGTTTATCATTGGCTGAGCTTTCAAAGTAGCAACTTCCTTTTAATATATGACATGCCTTATGGAAACAGTAGTATTTCAGCAGTAACATTAAGTTTATTGGATTAACAGAAAATATGCAATATGCATCATAACAAAATTAGACAGGTGCAAAAATTTGGGCACCCCAGCAGAGATATGATATCAATACTTAGGTGAGCCTCCTATTGCTAATATAACAGCCTCTAGACGCTGTCCTCCTATAGCCTTTGATGAGTGTCTGGATTGTGGATGGAGGTATTTTTGACCATTCTTCCATATAAAATCTCTCCAGTTCAGTTCAATTTGATGGACAGCCTGCTTCAAATCATCCCATAGATTTCCGATGATATTCAAGTCAGGGGACTGTGACGGCCATTCCAGAACATTGTACTTCTCCCTCTGCATGAATGCCTTTGTAGATTTTGAACTGTGTTTTGGGTCATTGTCTTGTTGGAATATCCAACCCCTGCATGACTTAAACTTTGTGACTGATGCTTGAACATTATCCTGAAAAATTTGTTGATATTGGGTTGAATTCATCTGACCCTCGACTTTAACAAGGGCCCCAGTCCCTGAACTAGCCACACAGCCCCACAGCATTATGGAACCTCCACCAAATTTGACAGTAGGTAGCAGGTGTTTTTCTTGGAATTCTGTGTTCTTCTTCCGCCATGCAAAGCGCTTTTTGTTATGACCAAATAACTTAATTTTTGTCTCATCAGTCCAAAGCACTTTGTTCCAAAATGAGTCTGACTTGTGTAATTGAGCATTTGCATACAACAAGCGACTCTGTTTGTGGTGTGAGAGCAGAAAGGGCTTTTTTCTCATCACCCTGCCATACAGATGTTCTTTGTACAAATTGCGCTGAATTGTAGAACGATGTACAGATACACCATCTGCAGCAAGATGTTCTTGCAGGTCTTTGGAGGTGATCTGTAGGTTGTCTGTAACCATTCTCACAATCCTGCGCATATGCTGCTCCTGTATTTTTCTTGGCTTGCCAGACCTGCTGGGTTTAACAGCAACTGTGCCTGTGGCCATCCATTTCCTGATTCCATTCCTTACATTTGAAACTGACAGTTTAAACCTCTGAGATAGCTTTTTGTAGCCTTCCCCTAAACCATGAGAATGAACAATCTTTGTTTTCAGATCTTTGGAGAGTTGCCTTCTTGATCCCATGCTGTCACTCTTCAGAGGAGAGTCAAAGGGAAGCACAACTTGCAATTGACAATCTTAAATACCTTTTTTCATGATTGGACACACCTGTCTATGAAGTTCAAGGCTTAACGAGCTCATCCAACCAATTTGGTGCTGCAAGTAATCAGCATTGAGCAGTGACAGGCATTCAAATCAGCAAAATTACAGGTGTACCCACATTTTTGCACAGCCAGTTTTTCACATTTGATTTAATTTCATACAGCTAAATACTGCTTCACTAAAAATGTTTCTTCAGAAAACACCGCAGTACTCAGATGTTCCTAGGAAATGAAAGACATACCACTGATATCTTTTTTGTTGAAAGTAGAGTCAATCATATGACTGTAAAAGTGATCAGTAAAAAAAAATCATATAAATCTTTGCAAAATTGTTGTAATTCAGCTTTATTTGAAGGTTTTCTAGCATGAACCGCCTTTTTAAGGTCATGCCATAGCATCTCAATTGGATCAGGTCAGGACTTTGACTAGGCCACTCCAAAGTCTTCATTTGTTTTTCTCAGCCATTCAGAGGTTTGCTGGTGTGTTTTGGGTCATTGTCTGTTGCAGCACCCAAGATCGCTTCAGCTTGAGTTGACGAACAGATGGCCGGACATTCTCAGGATTTTTTGGTAGACAGTAGAATTCATGGTTCCATCTCAGCAAGCCTTCCAGGTCCTGAAGCAGCAAAAACAACCCAGACCATCACACTACCACCACCATATTTTACTGTTGGTATGATGTTCTTTTTCTGAAATGCTGTGTTCCTTTTACGCCAGATGTAACGGGACATTTGCCTTCCAAAAAGTTCAACTTTTGACTCATCAGTCCACAGGTATTTCCCAAAAGTCTTGGCAATCATTGAGATGTTTCTTAGCAAAATTGAGACGAGCCCTAAGTTCTTTTTGCTTAACAGTGGTTTGCGTCTGGAAATCTGCCATGCAGGCCGTTTTTGCCCAGTCTCTTTCTTATGGTGGAGTCGTGAACACTGACCCTTAATTGAGGCAAGTGAGGCCTGCAGTTCTTAGACGTTGTCCTGGGGTCTTTTGTGACCTCTCGATGAGTCGTCTCTGCGCTCCTGGGAAGGTTCACCACTGTTCCAGTTTTTGCCATTTGTGGATAATGGCCTCACTGTGGTTCGCTGGAGTCCCAAAGAGTTATAACCTTTACCAGACTGATAGATCTCAATTACTTCTGTTCTCATTTGTTCTGAATTTCTTTGGATCTGGCATGATGTTAGCTTTTGAGGTGCTTTTGGTCTACTTCTCTGTGTCAGGCAGCTCCTATTAGTGATTTCTTGATTGAACTGAAATATATTATTAACTGAAATATCACGTGTAAGAACGAGATCAAGGGTGTGACCAGGAGAGTGAGTTGGCATATTAATATGCCGGGTAAAATCAAATGAGTCCAATAGTGATAAAAAGTCATTAACCAAAGGTTTCGATTGACAACATATGTGAATGTTAAAATCACCAACAATAAATACTTTGTCATGGAAGAGGGTAATATCAGCCCTCAGAGAATTCAGGAATGAAGATATCATTAATTACAGGCGGTCTATAAACCACAGCAAACAACAAAGAAGGGGAGCTGCACACTTCAAAAAGTTGTAGTTCGAAGCTACTAAACAGACCCCTTGTAAGGCTCCGACACAAGAACATACTTTTTAAAAACAGTGGCAATGCCCCCACCACGACAAGTCAACCAAGGAGAGCTTAAAAATGAATTACCTGAAGGTACCAAGTCAGTAAAACATGAAGAGTTACCATTTATAATCCAGGTCTCAGTGATGAAAAAGAAACCAAGTTTATTTGAGATAATAAAGTCTTACAGAATAAAAGTTTTATTAGACACTGATCTCCCATTCAAGAGAGCAGCCTTGATAGAAGTTGAAGAGCTCACTGCGGGATGAGCGTGCGAAGATTAGCAGTGTTTACTCCTCGAGAGCACACCGAGGAAGAGTGATGCTGCCTTGAGATGTAGAAATTAAATCAGGTTTCCAGTGGCCATTGGCCAGGGATGGAGTCCTGTGCAGGAGAAGACTCACAGGCATCAGGAATCCAAGCTCTGGGACTTGAGTAGGCGTTATTTAACAGCTTTTTCCACGGCGGCAGCGGGTGCGTTTGCGTCTCCGAGAGGCATTCAGCTCACTGATACAGGTGAACACCAGCGTCCAGGTAAAGAAGTCAGGAGATGAATAAAACAAAGGTGGAGGTTCAAATAATATCCCATCAGGAGAGAAAAATTAAGAGGAAAGCAAGCAAGAAAATATGTTAAGTGAAGAATCACGATTATAGGACAGTGGCCATTGAGATAAACAAATACATAAAAACTAAATTATAACATAGATAAGTGAGACGAGCAGATGGCCAGCCAAACCAGTCAGCTCCATTTTAGTCACCAAAATCACGTAGTTTATTTTGTCATTAAAGCAGAATATCATAAACTTCATCTTAAAATCGTTTAATTTACTAGTTTCTCAAATACCATCGTAAGTAAAGTAACACATTAAATGCTGTTCGGTATGTGTTCTTCTATGTGCTCTATGTGTGTGAATCACTACATGCTTCTTAAATGGGCTTTCTCTTCCTCCAATAGGACACAGAATCCTTTACATTTGTGATATTACAGCTCTCTGAATAATTAAAATACTGAGATGTATACTTGAAATCATTTTCACGATGATAAGAATTTAAAGCATGTTATTAAAAATGTGAATACGGTGGTGCAGTAGTAGTGCTGAGCTGGTGCCCTGTCCAGAGATTGTTCCTGCCTCCACGCAAGACACTTGCTGTGCTGCGATGAAATAATTTATTGCGGCAGTACTGTCTCTTTCAAATGTACTACCCCCTAATTCCTGTCCTTCCTTTTCTTTCTCCAAATACCCAATCGCCACACAATCAGCTCTGTAACAGATGTGAAGCCATCTGTAAGCTTAGAATGCCAATTTTTCAAAACTTTTAAGGAACATTGAAATATTTTCATAGTACATGTTTAATTATTCTATCCATCTATATTTCCAGTGTTGCGCCAGCCCCAGCAAGAATAAAGCACGAGGCAGGAACAATCAGGACGCCAACTCATCGTTAGTGCTGCGACACCGTGTCTTCACATGTTTAATTATTAACAATATAGATTATTTAAATGATGTTAAAATTTTATCTGTGTAATGTAATAAACATATTTTGCTGCATTTCATTTTCAAAATGATATCGTCATCATATGTAAATATGTGCTTAATAAAGTGGCTCAGGTTATGCAATATTATAACTGTAGTGTAAGTTTACAGAGAGGTAATTGTACTTATAAGTACAAGCAGTTCTACAAGGAGCACTTGATGGACTGATTGAGTGCCTTTACAGTTCTTGGGATGAACCTGTTTCTAAACCGCAAGGTCCCTACAGGAAAGACTTTGAAGCATTTGCCGTATGGGAGCAGTTCAAAGAGACTGTGTGCATGGCTGAGGCAGCGTGTGCTAGAAGCTGTAACCTGATAATTCTCTTTCCGATCAGCTGCTGTACAGCTGTGATTCCACACTCAGATACAGTGATATAAATACTGCGAGTGGTGCATTGAGAGTAAAAATGCTAAAGCAGCTATGGTATTTGGAATACTTTGGCCATTTCATGGACCTTTATATTGTTACAGGTTAATTACAATACATTACAACACAGTTTATTTTTGTATAGCACAAAATCACACAGGAAGTGCCGCAATGGGCTTTAACAGCCCCTGCCTCTTGACAGCCCCCCAGCCTTGACTCTCTAAGAAGACAAGGAACAACTCCAAAAAAAACCTTGTAGGGAAAAAATGGAAGAAACCTTGGGAAAGGCAGTTCAAAGAGAGACCCCTTTCCAGGTAGGTTGGGCATGCAGTGGGTGTTAAAAGAAGGGGGTCAATACAATACAATGCAGTACACAGAACAGAACAATTCCTCAATATAGTAAGAAATAAAAAATATAAATTTTAGAAGTACAGAGAAGAATTTAACAGTAGATGATATATTCCATAATAAGATTTGGATTTGTGTAGAGTCCTGGAGACCTCATCCTACAAGCTGCCTTCCCCATTTGGCCATTCCACGGCTGAAATAGTGCTGGGCCAGCCAATCCGATGAAAGGACCCCTCTCTCCCACGATTCCTGCGATCCTCCATCTGGGATGACTTTCCTTAGGCAGGCAAAACAACTTGGCAGGTGGGCCATGGCACCAAGTGCCACATTTGAGTACCGAGAAGAAAAACAGAATAAGTGAGGGTTATTATACAATTATAACTGTCATGTTACTTATGTTTAAGTGCTAATGACTAACAACAGAGATGCAGTCTGTACAGCTAATCAGCAGCTCTAGTCAGGATATGCTAAACTGAAGTAGTGAGTCTTCAGCCGGGATTTAAAAGCTGAGACCGAAGGGGCATCTCTTATAGTAGCAGGCAGACGATTCCACAATTTAGGCGCCCTGTAACTAAAAGCTGGACCTCCCACTGTTATTTTATTAATCCTTGGAATCATAAGCAGACCGGCATCTTGAGATCTTAATGTGAGCTCAGGTTTGTAAGTCATGATAAGTTCAGACAAGTAAGCCGGACCTCGACCATTTAATGCTTTATATGTTAAAAGAAGGATTTTGAAATCCGCCCTAAACTTAACCGGGAGCCAGTGTAAGGATTTAAGAACTGGAGTTATGTGTTCGTATTTTCTTGTTCTTGTAATAATTCTTGCAGCCGCATTTTGGATTAACTGGAGGCTGTATAAAGAACATTTTGAACATCCAGTGAACACCGCATTGCAGTAGTCAATCTTACTAGACATAAATGCATGAATTAGTTTCTCAGAATCCTGTTTATTTAAAAAGCGCCTTAATTTCCTAACATTTTTAAGATGGAAGAAACATGTTTTGGACAACTTTGTAATATGCGCTTTAAATGACATGCTAGAGTCAACGATAACTCCTAGATTGCGGGCTGATTCAGTAAAATTGACTGGGATTCCAACTGAGTTAAATGATGACAAAATATTGTTGTGATCAGCATCATTCCCTCCAACAATTAACATCTCTGTTTTATCTGTATTTAAAGACAAGTAGTTCTCATTCATCCACTCCTTTAATTCGCTAACACAACTAATTAAAGACAACATTGGAGAAACTTCATTTGATTTAAATGAAAGGTATAACTGGGTGTCATCTGCATACGAGTGAACATTAATATTATGTTTCCTAATGAGAGATCCCAGTGGAAGCATGTAAAGTGAAAACAGTAAAGGTCCCAGTACTGAGCCCTGCGGGACACTATATTGAACTTCTGTGTATAATGATGGAGTACTGTCAGCACATTTCTGTACATACAGAATACAGAATTACAATCAGATTCCTTAAAATAATAAACAATATGCGGTTAATTTCAGTGTATTTGATAAAGCCATGTCAGGGATGTGGATCTAAAAAAGAAAAGGAAACCACACTGGAACAAAAGCACTGCTTTGACGCTGGGTGCAGCCAGTTTGCAAAACCGAGAGGAGAACTTGCGTACGCCAGGGATTGAGTTGGCATGGAAATGTGGGAGACTTTACACCAAGTTTAGGTTTTATATATAGCAATGTGAGCGTGGAAACAGGCATAAGCATCTTTTTTGTGCATACCCACTGTTTATACACGAGGCCCCTGATCTTTTTCATGATTGAGGAAAGAAATAGCGGGAGATTGACAGGCTGCTGCGGCTAAGAAGTAGTGATGGGCTGCTCGATACTGACAAGCCAACACTGTGTCGAGCTTTCAAAGTGCTGGTGCTCAAAGCGCTCCTTCGAGGCTTCTGACATCATTGATATCTGTGCAGTCAGCAGCTGATTTGGTCAGCCACTCGCCTACTGAACTTCTTTGTCTCAAAGTGTAAAAGTTGTTGGCTCTGTAAGGTATATATAAGTAGCCTTCTGAACTGCAGCACAACAGAGTAAATCATTGATGTAAATAGAATTATTGAAAGACTAAGCTTTTGTCATTTCTGGATTCTTAAAACATCAACCAGTTACACATTCCTCCGCAGTCACTGTCACATTTAACGTTCCGTGCTCCTTACCTGTCTTGTTACCCAAAGCATCAACACTGAGTTTCATTCAAGGCTTTACCATCCTTCCTCTCGTACACATAAAATAAGACACACATTTCCTCTACATACGTGTTCAATGATAATGATGGTAAACTGGCAGGAATGACAAAAATCAGAAGATGGGAATATTTATGAGAAGAGCCTGGGCATCAGCGTGAGGAAGTGCCTTGTCTCCCATTACATGAGCTCGTGTGCCGCCCCCCAGTTACACTGGCATGCTTTACACAGGGAGCAAATGCAATGGAGAATACTGACAATGTGCACCTTTAGAAGTGGAATAAATCAACTGTATACTGAAGCATTCCACTGCCAAACGTAAAAATACAAAATAGAACATTTCAGATAAATGATGAGTTTTGTTAATTATAAACAATGCAACATAACTATTACATGTGTTGTTACTTTTTTATTCATTCTAACCAAACATTACATATCTACATAGGAAATGAATATGGGTAATATGTTTATAATAATTCTGATTAAAATACACTGTCAAAATATATTAATGAAAAAATTGAGACACATTGGCCTTTAGGAAATATCAAAAACCTTGTGTGCTGTTATTTAGGACAGAATGCGTTGTAAACGTCACACACTCTCTACCTTGACAATGTCACAGCACAGTCCATACAAACTCATAGCCTCCTTGAGTTTTGACCTTATTATTAATTGTCAATATCATCCATCCATCCATCCATCCATTATCCAACCCGCTATATCCTAACTACAGGGTCATGGGGGTCTGCTGGAGCCAGTCCCAGCCAACACAGGGCGCAAAGCAGGAAACAAACCCCAGGCAGTGTGCCAGCCCACCGCAGGGCGTGCACACAAACACACACAAACGGGACAATTTAGAATCACCAATGCACCTAACCTGCATGTCTTTGGACTGTGGGAGGAAACCCACGCAGACACGGGAAGAACATGCAAACTCTATGTAGGGAGGACCCGGGAAGCGACCCCAGGTCTCCTAACTGTGAGGTGGCAGCGCTACCCACTACGCTACCATGCCGCTCTGTCACTATCATCCATCCATCCATTTTCCAACCCACTGAATCCGAACACAGGGTCACGGGGGTCTGCTGGACCCAATCCCAGCCAACACAGGGCACAAGGCAGGAACCAATCCCGGGCAGGGTGCCAACCCACCGCAGTGTCACTATCATATAAATAAAATAATTTTAAGAAGATGACAAGTCTGCTATAGTCAGTTCAATAAACGTTCCTTTTAAAATGTTTGAATATACAGAATATAAAACAGAATCTCAGTGAAGCAGGATCCCTGAGCAATAACAAATAATTTGACACTGAGAAATTATAAAGCATAATAATGGGAACAAATAAAAACTACAACTTCCAAAAATGGACACTGTAAACATAAGCGTTTCAATGAGTAATTTAGGAAGCTTGTGCGTGCATTTCAATATTAATTTAAGAACTGTGTAAGCCACCTACGGTAGCTCAAACAGCACTTACAGTAAATATTCTAACAACTCAATATAAGTAAATGAAGCGAAGAGGCTGCACTGCTAACAATGCAGGTTCACGCTGTCCTGCAGCATGTTTGGAAGGTGCTGATTGGCTGAAACTGTTTATAGGTCCCAAGATGGAAGTGCCATATAACGATCAGAAAAGAAAAGACACATTTAAGCATGCTGGACAGTAGTTTATGTTATGTTTTTCTACATTACAAATCCAGTACAACACCAGGGTCTCCAAACACTCAAATATGAAGCTTATTACGTTTTACAGTGAAACTCTTTACATATACAACTAGGGGCGTGTGCCCCCGGCTGCTTATGGCAGTACAATCTTCCCTCGATAGTTCGATTGTGTAAAGAAAAACTTCCTAATTTTTGTGTGAAATTCACCCTTAACAAGTTTCCAACTGTGTCCCCGTGTTCTTGATGAACTCATTTTAAAATAACAGTCTCGATTCACTCGACTAATTCCCTTCATCATTCTTGTTGAGTACTGGGCATTGGTAAAGGTGACTATCTTTTTTTTTTTGGAATGGAATTTGGACCTTCTATGGATCAGTGGTATTGTGCACTCTAGTGTTAATTTCTGCACAGGCCTTAATCAGGAACTGTCTTAGGTTTCAAGGTTTGATTGAGATTTTCTGTCAAGTGGTACTGAATTGAATATAACACCTGCCATAAAAGTCGCTGGTTACTGTGAGAAGACAGACCCAGGGTTCAAGTGAGATCTTGTGGTCTGCGACAGAGTGTCCCTTTGCGCAAACATCCTGCTGTCCCATGTGCTAATAAAATGGGTGCCAGCCTTTTTTTTTTTTTTGTTTCTACATTACGAAATTTCAGCTCGGGGAAATATAATGAAATACAGCAGGAATTTTGAAAATCAGCTACTACTTAAACTAAACAAAAAGTTCTACTGTTTATGAATTATAAAATATATTTTGAAGGCAAATTACCAACTCCTCTGACTGCAGTTTTGTACTAATCAAAGGCATGGTTTATTGTTGCTATTATTATTACTACTTGTACTTTTGGTATTTAAATACTTCTGAAAGCAAATACCTTTTAACTTTTACTCAAGTATTTTTTAACAGAAATACTCACTACTTCAATGACAATAAAATTTTAATGAAGTACTTCTACTTTTACTGAAGTATCATTTCTGAGTACCTTTTACAGCTCTGATCATTTCAAAGATGGCCTCTATATGTGGATGTTAACGAGATCAGCAAAACATCTGGGGCCTCATGTATAAACGGTGCGTACGCACAGAAATGTTGCGTACGAACCTTTCCACGCTCAAATCGCGATGTATAAAACCTAAACTTGGCGTAAAGCCACGCACATTTCCACGGTAACTCATTCCTCATAACTCATAACATTATACGAGGCAATTCCCAAACTGTTTGTGGAGTTTTCAGGGTGAATTTACTGTATTTCATACTATATATATATATATATATATATATATATGTATATATGTGTGTTAACATATAAATATAGATATTCAAACACACACTATGATGTGAACTTACACCAGAATTTTCTCCTTCTCTACTACCTGCAGGGGGTCCAGAGTGCATCCCATAACTGAGCCTGCCCTTTTAACACTAGAATTACCAGAGCCTACAAAAAAACTCGCAG
The DNA here is from genome assembly GCF_900747795.2 of Erpetoichthys calabaricus. Classification (NCBI taxonomy): domain Eukaryota; kingdom Metazoa; phylum Chordata; class Cladistia; order Polypteriformes; family Polypteridae; genus Erpetoichthys; species Erpetoichthys calabaricus. Next base: position 340,296,669 of record NC_041395.2, on the reverse strand, counting down.
ATCCGTCCCACCTTAAATCACTTCTTAAATCCATTTGCACCTCTCCGCCATCGTCTTTTGTCTTCTAAATGTGCAGATAAAAGCAAGCTTCAAGCAGCCGGCTATTCCATCCCCCCACCGACTTAGAATGTGCACGAACTTCTCTCAGCTCATGCCTTGATTGATTATCTGGGAGTGAAGTGGAGTTTTACAGTGGAAACAATAGATTGTTATTTGGAACACACGCATTTCATGTGTGTTGCGTTTCTACAGTAATCTGTGTTAACATATTTTTAAAACAGAAACGTTTTTCATATTCTAGTAGTAAATAACAAAATGTAGGCATAAACTATATAATGTATGAAGCCTGAAGTCCAAATATCAAAGAAACACTTTCACAAAAGGTGCAAATGAAAAAAAGCTGCCGCCAAAAAAAGCTGCCTTAGTGTGCGACATTGACACTCATTTACTATGGCTGTCGCTGTGGTGCAACAGTATCAGTTGCTGACTGGGAATCAAAAGGTCACGAGTTCGATATTGCATGACTCCCTTTTGAGACGTGAACTGCTCTTATCTATACTAATAAAAGGCAAAGCCCTCACTGACTGACTGACTCACTCACTCACTGACTCACTCATCACTAATTTTCCAACTTCCCGTGTAGGTAGAAGGCTGAAATTTGGCAGGCTCATTCCTTACAGCTTACTTACAAAAGTTAGGCAGGTTTCATTTCGAAATTCAAAGCGTAATGGTCATAACTGGAACATATTTTTTGTCCATACACTGTAATGGAGGAGGCGGAGTCACGTATCGCGTCATCACGCCTCCTACGTAATCACGTGAACTAAAAACAAGGAAGACATTTACAGCACGAGTCACACGCGGGAACGAAGGTAAATGACGTTAATTTTTTGACTGTCTTTTAATACTGTGTAAGCATACATATTAACACATGTGCAATTAAACGTGTGCATTTACGGGGTGATTTCTCAGGCTTAAAAGCTCACCTTTTATCAAACGCGGGAAGAAAGGTAACTGACGTTGTTCACTGTCTTTTAATACTGTGTAACCATACATATTAACACATGTCCAATTAAACGTGTGCATTTACGGGGTGATTTCTCAGGCTTAAAAGCTCGCCTTTTACTAAAAAGGTAAATGCAAAACTATTTTCAATCAGTTTATTGAAACGCTCCCGTTAAGGATTGCAATAACATATTCGCAAGATAAAAGAACGAAGTAGGGGGAAATGGAGGAACAGCCGCAAACAGCGAAGAGCAAAAAATTAATTAAACAATTGAGAACGGAGCGAGTTAAGCATACAAGCATGTTCATAAGGGAAACAAAGCACGATGTAAAACGTAAGTTTAAATTAAGTTTATAGAAACGCTCCCGCTGCGGATTGCAATAACATATTCGCGAGATAAAAGTTTAATGAGAAGACACGAGTTATAAACGAACCACACGCCGTGGCGCAACGTTAGGGGCAACAGTTTCAACCATTCTATGATCTGCTTCTCGCAACTGAAAGACGGCACATGGCGGATGTTAGCCGACTTGTGACCGCAACGTTAGGGGCTTCAACTATGGCGCTGACGCCACATCTCAGTGCCAACACTTTGCAGACTGTACTTAAAAGACACGCCCTCCTCACTGGACAGTTAAAAACACCAATCAAACTAACGATGACATCAAGTATTACCCAATCAAAAGTAGGAAAGGAGGCACCTTCATAAAATGCGTGTGGGATGATTTGCATGAGACGCTGCTTTAAAAAAAAAATGATAAAAAAAATACGGGATACATCCCGTCCAGTATTGATTCAAAACGGGACGCGCAATTTCATTCTCAAACGCGGCACGATTCCGTATTTTAAAGGACGGGTGGCAACCCTACAGTGCCAGGTAACCACCCATACAATCACATTGTGATTCAGACTAGGAATGCAATAAATGTAATTACCCCGATCTACATACAAGGCGAAAGTCTTGCAACATTCAAAGATGATGGTTTGGGATAATTAGTACTTATTAAGTACACCATGGAACATAAAACAGCTTATGAAGCCTTGATCCGAAAAAAAGCAAGATCTCAGAGATCGTAAAAAAAAAAAAGGAGGTAATGTCGTTTTACTCGCTGTAGATTTTAGTCAAACATTACCAGTTATTCCACGAGGGAGACCAGCAGATGAACTCAACGCGTGTTTAAAATCCATGCTTCTCCCACGGTCGGTTATATGTCGCGTGTTCTCGGGTAGGTACACCAAAAAATGTATACATTTAAGCATGTAATGGGCAAAGAAAAAATGAGGTATACCCGAAGGCACTGCAGTAGTACTCAATGTAACTTTACTTCTTAAATGTTAATGTTTTACTGTTTAATAATTTATACGCTTCTTATATATTGTTCAAATTCTTTTATCAAAATACCAGTGACAGCGCAATGCACGATAACATGGAGTGAATACACCATACGCATCTGCCCACGGCCGCCCTGGTGTGCGCAGATAGGAGTTGATTCTAAAATAAAATAAACATAAAAAGAGTAATACAATCATCACCCATAAAGCGGATAGCGGACGTGACGTATTATATGTGTACCACATTTCAAGTCAATAGGTGAAACGGTTTGCAAGCTACAGGTGATTTAAAATCCTGGACAGACCAACGAAAAGCCACGGTAGCAAATTATAGAAGAAGATTTTACTGTTTAATAATTTATATTTATATGAAATGTGCTTCTTATATATTACTTCATATTCTCATATGATAATGATGTTAATGTTGTTTATATTGATTTCTATGTTATTGTAAGTGCATCTATGTGTGTATATGTATGTATGTATGTATGTATGTGTATATATATATATATATATATATATATATATATATATATATATATATATATATAAAATATATATATATAAAAAATATATGTGTATATGTATATATAATATATCTGTATATGTGTGTGTATATGTGTATATGTATATATATATATATATGACAGCAACACTCATAACAATGACAACACAATTACATTGACAATCATGTTACGTTATTTTTAAAATGTTTCCTTTACTTTTTCATAACCTCTTTAACACACTACTTCTCCGCTGCGAAGCGCGGGTATTTTGCTAGTTTTTACTATTTTAGAATAAAAAGATACATTTGATTTCAGTCTGTAACAGCCGGTGTAATTTATGATATTTGTAAAGGTTAGCTTTGTTTTTGTTTTTATTCAGTTTTCATTCTCTCAGTCGCGTTCAGGATCCTTCCCCCCTGCCGCCCCCTCACCATCTGACATTGCTGTTTTCACATAAAGACGCGCTATAGCTCTGCAGTGTATCACGATACATATGACTGCGTGTTTTTTTCCCACAATCTTGCCAGTCTCCACATGTTGCTGTATGCTGTTTCTTTTGTACTCCAGGACATGCAGAGGAAAGCATAGTGAAGAGCAGTAACTTCAGTGCTATATGCAATCATCAGACACTCCCCATCTGGCACTGCTGTTTTCACATAAAGACACGCTATAGCTCTGCAGTGTACTTGTGACTGCATTCTCGTACTAATGCTTGCGAACTAAAGTGTCTGCATGCACTTTTCATGGCATTACACATGTATTTTTTCAGCATGCCCGTGTCGCTCAAACACAGGAACATATGTTGATGTAAAAGTATAACAAAACAAGTGCACTTTTATTCAAGGCTATAACCGAAGAAAAAAGAAAGCAAGTTACAGTAGGCAGTTGATATGACAGCTTGAGTGGTGCAATGCTAAGAACTGCTGATTTCCATTCCATGCTATATAAAATCATCACAGTCAAATGTTAACAGTTCCCAGACCCCCAAGGGCCGCCCTTCCTACATTTACAACATGTGTACTTGTTGCAGTGTACACACCTCTTTGTGCCATTACACTGAACAAGCACCTGTAATTTGCAGCTCTATTCATTATCTCAAAACACCATGCACATTCACAGTAATTCCCAGTTATGTCAACCATTCACACCTATGCCCACAACCATACAGAACTGATTCCACATCAAAGAATTTCTAGTTCCAGCATAAATTCACACCCGATCTGACGTTGTTCGTTTTCAAATAATATTGCATTAGTGCGATGAGGTTTTCACATATATTGTCTTTCTTTCAGGTGTGTAATAGAAACCACAGCTTAGAGAGAAGTGTGTACATTGTAACAGGTACACACACTGTAAATGTGGGAAAGACGATCCTTGCGTGTGTGTGAACTGTTAACTGTTAACATTTGAATCTGATGATTGCATAAAGCGCTGTCTTATTCAGTGCACGCAAGAACATGCAGGTGGCCAGTTGCTGTGTGCTACAACATGCTGGCGGTGATCAACGCACATTTTAAAAAAAGAAAGAGACAAATATATGTGACGTTTTGAAGAAATCATTTTATGACGCGAATAGTACCAATCAGAAAACATTGTCGAAGTAATGCAATATTATTTAAAAACGAACAGTGTCAGATCGGGTGTGAATTTATACTGGCGCTGTTAGAGACAGATCAGAAGCTGAATAAGCTCCTGTTCTGACTCTAAGTAAAAAGCATGAATTAATCAACAGAAATAACCGCGATCAACATTTTAAACTTAACGATTTACAGTGCATACCAATTTATACATTTTATGTCCGTTTGAGATTACAAAGAAAAAAAAAACACTCTCTCCCCAGCGGGGAATCAAACTCGGGTCTCTTGAGGCACGGCAGAGCTGCTGCACTCTGAGTCAGCAAATCTTAGCGTTACACCACAGAAGGCGTTGTCTCATCCTTGAACCTTTTGTGAAAGTGTTTATTTGATGTTTGGACTTCAGGCTTCACACATTCTATAGTTTATGCCTATATTTTGTAACATTTATTACTAAAATATGAAAAAGTTTCTGTTTTAACAATGTGTTTACACAGATTACTGTAGAAACAGAACACACATGAAATGCGTGTGTTCGAAATAACGATCTATTATTTCCACTCTAAAACTCCAGCAATTCAGTCACTCCCAGATAATCAAACAAGGCATGAGCTGGGAAAACTTAGTGAACATTCTGTGACGGTGGGGATGGAATAGTCGGCTGCTTGCTGCTCGTCATAATCGGCACATTTAGAAGAAAAAAGAGAGTTGAGAACGGTTTTAAGGTGGGCCGGATCTATGAGTTTTTTCATGACTCTGATAATTCTAGTGTTAATTAGCTTGCTGATTTGGTAGGCCTCCCCTGAAGTGGTGTTACCAGCCCAGCAAACCACAGAGTAGAAAATCCATAATAAAGGAATGAATGCTCCTAAGAAAAAAAGAGCCTGTTCTGCAGTTTCTTCTCTAATTCCTCTGTGTTGTGAGACTAGTCCAACCTGTCATTCATGTGAACCCCAAATACTTGTAGGAGTGCACCACTTCTGCATCTACTCCCTGAATAGTAACCAGACATCGAGGCTCTTTGGTGAAGCATAAGTCAATAAGCAGTTCCTTGGTTTTAATGATGTTAATTTGCAGGCAATTCTTTCTGCACCAAAACACAAACTTCACCACCTAACTTGTAATCATTTGAGAATTTCTGAAAGTGACATGGCCTGGTGTTATATTTATATTCGGAGATATAGAAAATGAAGAGAAAGGGAGAGAAAACTGTTGTTATGGTGCTCCAGTGTTGTTGAGTCCATTATCCAGGACACCACAGGCACATCCACCTGCATATCTCTGAGCTGACCCCTTAACAGAGATGGCTGGATGGTATTGAAGGCACTGGAAAAATTGTAAACCATAAGCCTCACAATGCTGACAGCTTTGTTCTGCTGAGAATAAGCTTTGTGGAGCAGATATATAAACTCCACTTCTGTTTTCTTTGCCTCGGGAAGCCAATATTGGCATTCTCTAACAATCTCTCCTGGGTCAGCAATGACGTCATGCTTAATCAGTACAGTGTGACCAGGTTGCTCGCTTACTACCTCCAAAATCGACAAGATGGCTGATACCAGCTCCTGTCGCTGTTTCCAGGTCATATCCGTTCTGAAAATAAGGTGAAGATGTTCCAGGAACAGGGAATGTGGCTGTCCAGAGGAGGGAATCTATCTCTCTGTCCTTCCACGGTTTCAGCAGATTTATATGTTATACGTGCTCACTCAGTTGATGATTTGGTTGTTTTATCAAATAACTGATGAGTCCTTTTCGTTCCTTAATCTCATAAGGGCCTTTCCAATGTGCCAACAATTTAGAATGAGAAGTAGGTATGAGCACCATAACACGATCTCCCCGGAGAATCTCCCAGAGGGTTGTGTTTCTATTATGATATCGTGCCCATGCTACTTGAGCATTCTCTAAATGTTCTTTGAGTGAGTGATATATTCCAAAATATAAAGGAGAGAAGGACCTCTTCTTCTCACCCTTCTTTTAGCATGTCCAATAGACCTCGGGTGTCTACTGTACAGTTATTCAAAGGAAGAAAAACCTGTAGAGGTCTGTGGCACTTTCCTATAGGAAATTAACACAAGGAGAAGCACCTGATCCCAGTTTCTTCCATCCTCGCTAATTAGCTTGCGCAACATCTGCTTAAGTCTTTGGTTAAATTGTTCTACCAGCTTGTCTGTTTGAGGGTGATAGACCGATATTTTAAGATTTTAATTTGCTGTAACTTAGCAACCTCCCTGAACATCTCCGAAGTGAAGGGAGTCCCTTGGTCTGTTAACACCTCCTTAAGGATCCCAACAAATGCGAATATCCCTACTAATTCCTGTGCAATAAGTTTAGAAGTCGCTGAGCAGAAAGGAACAGCCTCTGGAAATTGAGTGGCATAGTCCACGATGACCAAAATATATTTACGGCCACGTAATGAGGGCTCTAATGGTCCTACAAGGTCAATGCCAACCTGCTCAAAGGGAATAGAGGAATAAGTGGAGCGTGGTCCTTCCTAGGAATCTGACGAAGCTGGCATTCCCGACATGAAGCACAGAATCGTCTGACCTCCTTGTTTATTCCAGGCCCATAAAATTGGAGCTTAATTCGTTCTAGGGTTTTTTCGGTTCCCAGATGTACGTGGGGTTAACAACAGTGTCCTCACCTCCCCCTCATGTTCTTCCACCCAATACAAGAGATCATTCTTAACCACAAAGTAGGTCATTCGTGATGTAGGATCTTGGGACACTTGATCATTAACTACTACTGCATTTCTTGCAAATTTTAAGGAATCATCATTTCATTGCTCACTTTTAAAGGATGACAGCGTTAGTTTAAACTGCATAGGTTTTTTTGAATGGGATCCCTTGTGACCTCAATGGGCAGAGTTTCAGACCATACAGGCTCTTCTGTCATTGGGGTGACTTCTAAGTTGCTTGAGGGACCTTCTACTCTGACACACTGAGTAGACATATGGGTCCAAGTGGCTGTCGTACATGGCGTGGAGGCAACCGGATCAGTATTATCTTCATCCATTAGCAAGCCCACCTTTTTACAAGGAGTAGTAATGTTAATACTGCTATTACTGTCAGACCAGTCCTGCCCCAGTATCATTGGATAAGGTGGATCAGGCAACACCGCTACGACCAAACTTTTCATAGTGTTGTCAAACTAGATGACACATGAGGCAGACTTGTAATAACGGGTTTTGCCGTGAATACATGTGAGACTGGTCTTGGTTTTAAGCCACTGTCTCGGTAAAACATAACGACAAGCAACAATAGAAATGTTACTCCCGGAGTCAAACATAGCGGTCACTTTATATCCATTAATAATTACTACTCCTGTGTAAGGGAGAGACAAAGGGATAATTAGAACATAGTAACGCTCTCCCTTGCAGTGAGAACAATCGCATCGGCCTCGTTGTTGGGCATGCAGGAAAAATGTGTCCAACCCCTCCACACTTGAAACAGTGGGGAAGGTTTCTCCTTCTTTCAGACGGGAGCTTCTGTGAACTGCCGGGTGGGCTCAGGAACAGGAACACAAACCTTTCTGGGTTGGCGCGAGAACCTTTCTGACCTGTCTGATTTACAGACCGCCCAGTGCCGTTCCACCACCTCGATCAAGGCATCCACGGAGGTTTACTCTTGTTTTGTTTTGCAGATCTGCTGGGTGAGTTGGTCAGGGTGGGCATTGACAAAGGTCTTGCATGCCAAGAGTTCGACCAGAATGTAGGCCCACTCTGACTTCGGCCAGACGTTGCATTCAGCCGTTCTTTCAAAAATCAAAAAGTAAGATTCTACAACATTCCCCTCAGTTAAGTAAGTCAGCTGAGGGGGTAAAGATCGAGCATTCTCCGTCCTTACTGCTGTCGCCACCCGAGCTTCTGACTCCACCAGTTGGGCTCTGGTTTCCCCCATCTGGATTTTTAGGGTTTGAAGCTCCATCATCATGGTGGCTAGGACGGTAGTGAGGTCTTGCTCCTCTGACATTCTGGAACAAAATAAATCCTGCCAACAACGGCAATGTAAATAAATAAATTCACTTGGAAAACTCCACAAAGATTTGGGGCATTGCCCTGTATAATGTCCATCGGACGTTCTGAAGATCTGAATGAGAAATGATCAAAAAAACCAAAGCATTTGACAAAATACATAGTTGACATGAGGATTTATATACAAAATGGCAACAGGAAATGATTTGGCAGGAAATTACACCAATACAGAGGAACAGAAGTGATGTCATTATGGTGGAACTGGAAGTGAAATCATCAGTAGTGAGCCAGAAGTGACATCATCTATGGAAGGCGGAAGTGACATCATCATAGCGGAGCAGGAAGTGACAGCATCATGGTGGAGCCGGGATTGTTTTGGGGAGGTCATTTTGTGAAATCGGAAGTATTAGAGGTAAGTTTATAAGATTGTTATTTTTCTTCTTTTGCTCTGTTGGAAGAGAAAGAGAGCAGGATTAGTACCCAAAATCAACCCTTCATCTTGCGGTATATCACTCACCTTAGGGCTTGTTGGCTGCCTACTAAGCGAACGTGTGTGACAATGTTAAAAAAAAGATATATATATATATATATATATATATATATATATATATATATATATATATATATATATATATATATACACTAGCAAAATACCCGCGCTTCGCAGCGGCAAAGTACTGCCTTAAAATTGTTATTAAGAAGAAAAGTAAACATTTTTAAACTGAGGGAAAATATACAAATAATTATTTGGTAAGGATCTCTTTGTATACCACGTTGTCAGTTCGGCCCTATAAAACCTGCTTAACTTTTGTAAGTAAGCTGTAAGGAATGAGCCTGCCAAATTTTAGCCTTCTACGTACACGGGAAGTTGGGGAATTAGTGATGAGTGAGTCAGTGGGTGAGGGCTTTGCCTTTTATTAGTATAGATACCCGACAAAGGCGGAGCCATGATTCCGGTTGGACTTGATACTGTTGATTCACTGTGGGAATTAGTAGTAATTGACAGTGGAGACAGAGAGGTAAAGCTCAGTTCCCTTAACCCACCTGAGATCTGTGAATTCTCATTGTCCACCTCACTCATATTTTTGCTTCCACTTTCGCTCCCGACAGGAGCCGATGCTGCAGTGTGAGGTCCAAGTAGATCCATTCCTTCGCCAGTCTCTTCCAAATAAGTCTCTGGCAGGCTGTATTGTAAACTTAAGACTGGAATAGACTTTGATGAAGCTTTAGTTGCCTTTTCCTTATCTTTCTGAACCTTTGATCTTCTGCTCATGATTCAATGTACATATACATAATTAAAACCTCTCAGGTTGATTAAATACAGGATACCTCAAAAAAGGCAAAATAACATCGCTGTCATTAGAGTTCCATCCTAGACATCCATTTCTCACAATGGATGAGACCAACAGTTCTTCGATGTGTTCATTTAGCTCTTTATGAAGAGCTTCATTTGCCAAACAATTTACTCTTACCACCAATTTTAAATATGTACTCCTTTAAACCATTGTCCGCTATATTCTTTATAGCAAAATCCCCGCGCTTCGCAGCGGCGAAGTACTGCTTTTAAATTTTTATTAAGAAGAAAAGAAAACCTTTTTAAACTGAGGGAAAATATACCAATAACAATTTGTTAAGGATCTGTTTTTTTGTGAAGCTGCCTTTACACAGCTTCTCCACTGTTTTATAAACGAACGCCATATAAGGCCGTCCTTTCTCCTTGCTTCGCGGTTCTGTAGTGTTTTATTGTTCGTTTATTACGATTGTTATAGTTATTGTGTAGCTATTTGAGACTCACTTTTCTGTTCAGGTACCCATTTCCAAGCTTACTGTTGAGAATGCAACGTATAGTTGTACAGGAGAAAAGCAATCTTGCCTCAAATCAATGGCAACCTTTTGTAGGTCTATGAACTTAATTTATGCGTCACTCGCTCGCTTATTGTTTCGCTGCCTTCTCAATTGTGTAATGAATGTTTTCTTCAGCGCTCTTTGGGGCTCTTCCTTGTTTTCTACGTATTGCGTTCACAGTCAGTTCATGTGATTATGTGGGAGGCGTGATGACGCGATACGCAACTCCGCCTCCCACGGCCATCGAGCTGCAGTCTATTACAGTATATGGATAAAAAAGAGGTTCCAGTTATGACCATTACGCGTAGAATTTCGAAACGAAGCCTGCCTAACTTTTGTAAGTAAGCTGTAAGGAATGAGCCTGCCAAATTTCAGCCTTCCACCTACACGGGAAGTTGGAGAATTAGTGATGAGTCAGTCAGTGAGGGCTTTGCCTTTTATTTGTATAGATGTATATATATATATATATGTGTGTGTATATATATATATGTGTGTGTGTATATATATATATATATATATATATATTGTAATAGACGGCCAGGAGCCCTGCCCCACCGGGATGCCGGGAGGAAAGATGAACCGGGAGAGTGGCGCTTCTTTTGCCTGGGTACCTGGGGGACAGCTCTTCCGGGACACCAGGAAGTGCTGACAAACAAGGGATGGTCTATGCCCGGAGTGCTTCTGTCTGGGTGCAATGGCAGCACTTCTGCCACACTGGAGAGTGCTGCCGAAAGTCGGTCATCAGGCACCTGGAGCACATCCAGGGCTAAATAAAAGGGGCTGCCTCACTCCATTCAGGGGCTGCAGTCAGGAGGAAGAGGACAGAGCACGGTGGAGAGGAGTGGAGGCGGTAAAGGGCCTTTTGAAGGACAGAGGAGAAAGTGTGATTGGTGCAGGGGACTGTATTGTAAATAAACGTGTGCTTTTCTAGACATGGAGGTGTCTGTCTGTCTGTGTCCAGGGCTGGCTTCCACTATATATATATATATATATATATATATATATATATATATATATATATAAAATATACTTGTAAAGTATATACTGTGTGTGTATATTTGTAAATAATATAATTATGTTTGTCACACAAGTGTACATGGGAGGCAGCTAACCGGCTCGAATGAGTTTAATTCCATGCCAGATCAGGGTGTGATGGAGTGCACTAACCCTTTCTCTATTCACCTGGCTCTGACAACATCACTTCCGGTTCAGGGCACCGATGACATCAGTTCCTCTGCCTGACTTTAAAACCGTCATTTTGTCCTGCCTTAATCAGTTCTGTATTTGACTCAGTGTTGCCTGTTTTGTTTTCTTTGAACCTGAACTTCAAGTATACAGGTTGGCTAACCCAAACCTTTTTTGTAGTATTTTGTCCTTATTTTGACAGTGGCATAGTCAGCAGGATGATTGACTCTATGATGTCCAGGAGCAGGACCTGAAACATCTCTTTGGGAAACTACCATCTATAAATGACCAGGTGGAAGAGTACTGTTTCCGAGTATGTGGCTTGTGTTGCTGTTCAGAAAGACCAGGTGCAAGCTCCATCCTCAATATCAGTAGAGTAACAAAATAGATATCAGGGGGAGTGTGTGGGATGGGCCGACAGAATTGGGCTGGTCCAGAAGGGGGAGACTCTAGGGGCTTATTATGGTCTCTCGGAGTAGAGGACCGCCCTCCTCACATAGGCAGTGGAGATTTGACCCTCAGCAGCCAACCCACTTGCAGGCATTCTCAGTATGTGGTAGGGCCAGGCGCTGGCTAATGCCAGATGAAAACTCCACCAGTCAAATAGTAGAGTAAATTGGCCAACAGGTCTAGGGACAACTCATTTGTATATATGCTAGGCTAATCAAAGTCATTGAAGGACTCAGGATGGCTTCTCAATCCGAGAGTGCAGAACCGTCTTATAGTCAAACCCAAATGGAACAGGTCTCAACTTACAGGTCCAACTGTCACTGCTTGGAGCAAGCACTGATGCCCCCAGCTCAATGGACCTGTTCTCTGCTTGGTGACGAAGGGGAATGCAGGGGGATTGGGGAGGAAGTGTGTTGTGTGCTCACGAACCCCCTGACTTTTCCAAGTACCGGACTGGTAATTGTTAATAGCCAAAAAACAACTGCCTTGTTTAATTCCGGCAGTAAGATCTTTTTTGTTGCCCGTCGATATGTGTTGCCGTGGCAGTGGTTAAAAGGTAAGACCAGTCTGACCTGCATCCATGGAGAAACCCACTGGTACAGGTCCACCTCATGTTTCTTCAACTATGAGGGATCGCTAAAAATTTGACAATAGCGGTCCACCCAAACCATCCATTCCTGGTGATCGTGGAGCGAGACTGGTCTAAAAGTAAAAACGGTTCAACATCACCCACTCCGAAACAACTTTTGGGCCTAATGATGGACAGAGAAAGTACGCCCCAGGCTGCCTTTATGCCATGTATAGAGCCGGTGTTGAGAGAAGAGATGGCCACTCAGTGTAGCGTTGCGAATCCTGGGCCACTGCGAGAGAAAACATCATCACCAGTCGCAGCGGCAATGCAGGATGAAACCATGCACCTTGAGGTACAGACCCTCTCTCCCACTTACACTTTCAGTTTAGACAGATGCTTTCTTTAAAAGGGAATTATAGAATGATGATTCCCTTAAATTTACAAAAAATGCAGTGGTTCTGGTTAATGGCCAATGCAGTCACCATCCATACCACACAGCCCTCACTTTGTTTTGCAAAATGACGTTCTTTATCAGGTAGCAGAACATGTCTGAAAATTAGCACATGCCCACTTTCTAGGAGGCCATTTGGGCACCAAAAAAACCCTGGAGCAGATTAAACTCTGATTTTATAAGCCAGGAATTAAAAAGGAGGTTGTTCACCGCTTTTGCACATCCTGTCTGGAGTGTCATTCACGTCAAATTCCTAGAATGGACCATGGTCCTTTAGTTCCCATTCCCCTTATTGATGTCCCATATGAACGAATTGGGGTTGACCTAGTGGGACCCTGGAAGCCCCAGAGGACACAAATATATTTTAGTCCTGGTGGATTATGCTACCCAATATTCCGAGGCTGTTCCCTTGTGCACAGCCACTTCCAAAGTCATCGGACGGGAGTTGGTAGGGGTCTTTGCGCAAGTTGGCATCCTTAAAGAAATCCTGACGGACCAAGAAACATCCTTTATCTCGGAGATGTTCAGCTAAATGGTTATTTAAAGTTACTTAAAATAAATAATTTGAAGACCGCGGTATATCATCCTCAAACCGATGGTCTAGTGGAGAGGTTTAATGAGACTCTCAAACAGATACTTCGCAAGGTGGTCAGTTAGGATGGGAGGAACTGGGATCAGCTCCTCCCCCTCATCCTTTTTGCCTACTGGGAAGTCCCACAAGCCTCTACGGGCTTTTTGCCCTTTGAATTTGGCATATTGGATATTTTAAAGGAAGGATGGGAGGAAGAGGCACTCCCCTCCACAAATATAGTTGAGTATGTTGTGCAGTTATACAGATTCAGAAAGATTTGTCCAATCTAAAACGTCACATGAAAGAAGTGCAAGCAGCACAGGCCCGGTATTATGATCAGGACACGTCTCTGCTGGAGTTCCGCCTGGGAGATCGTGTCATGGTTCGTGTTACTACCTCTCAATCCAGATTGGTGGCCCAATGGCAAGGCCCTTATGAAGTTAAAGAGAGGAAAGGGCTTGTCGATTATTTGGTGAAATAGCCCAATCATCAACCGAGTGACCAGGTTTATAATGTGAACCTGCTGAAACAATGAAAGGATAGCGAGCCTAACCCCTCCTCCAGTCAGACCTGCTCAATCTTTGCTCAAAAAAATAACCTCAACTTCAGACCTAATTTGACCTCCAAACGACGGGAGCTGGAATCAGTTTTGCTGTCTATCCTGGAGGTAGTGAGTGAAAAACTTGGAAGGACCTCTCTGGTTGCGCATGACATTATGACAGAACCTAGGGGTCATAGTTGGAGAATGCCCGGGGTACTGACTAGTTCCTTTAATGGACTCTGCAAAGGCTAAGACTGCAGTTAGCACACCTAGCTTTCACTGGCAGCACTGTGTTCTTCAATTTGGGTTACATGGGGCACCCGCAACCTTCCATCATCTGGTGGATAAAGAGCTCCATTCTCATAACTCGTATAGTGTTGCCTACTCAGATGACGTGGTCATCTATTCCAAAAAATCTGGGACAAATGGTTTATAAATGAAGAATGTTTAGATTAAGAAATGAAATCATCAGAGGGCAAACTACAAAAGGCGATCATAAATCCTCTCTTTTGTTTTTTACATTATATAAAATTTCAACCTCTTTACAGAAAGATTAATCTTTAAAATCCTTGATCTTATCACATCTCATTTCATTTAAAGAAAACACTTTTCTGGTGAGCATTGCAGTTGGAGCAGCCCAAGCAGGTCAGCCCTATATTTCCCTGTTCCTAAGTACAGATTCCAGGTCTTCCTGTGAATTTCATAATATTTTCAAGCCATTTGAGAGATAAACCAGCATGCCCTGGATCTGTTACAGGCTCTCTATCCAGAAGGGATGTGCCCGAAGCAACTCCAGGTGGAGCGACTCGAAAGCATCCTTACGACATGTGCAAACCACCTCGACTGGCTGCTTTTATCCAGAGGAGCAGCGACTCTACTATGACGCTCTCCTGAATTGATGAGCTTCTCATTCTATCACAGACTATCAGCCTAGAAAGGAACCTCATTTCAGCCACTTGTATTTGTGATGACCATAGATGAATGCAGGGCTGTGGATCGACCTGTAAAGCAATAGTTTTGTCTTTAAACTCGGTTCCCACTTCACCGACATGGACCAGTACAGCACCTGCAGAACAGTTGTGAATGCTCCATGTTTCAATAATTTAATAACATCAGTTGTATAAATGGTGAAAGAATCCATTAGGTTGTTTGATAACCAAGCTAACCCTGTAAAGTACATTAGAATGATTATCTTTATGTATGCATGTCTTTGCACACTTGCCAACTCAGTTACAGTTTTTATTATTATTTTTATTATTGTTATTATTGTAACCCAACTGGCACACCATCTTTGGTTAGTTTCTATCATTATAATTAATGTTGAGACTATACACTCCTCCAACATGATCTGAATTGAACTAAATAGACAGAGGTGATTTACGGATTAATTTTTGGAATGAAACTTTTGTCTTCCTGGTTAGGGCGTGCCTTTTAAAAAAGACAACTAGTTCACATTCTATTGGAGTTTTCTGAATGTATTTAATCTCAGTGAACTAATTAAAGCAGTAAATTATTATTATTATTTAGCAGTATGCCCTTGTGACTGAACAATGGCTGGTACATATTTACACATAATTTGACGTCTGTAGAACAGGTGTGGACTGATGGAAATGTGCCTATTTTCTCAGTTCATTTAAGTACAACTTGATATGAGACTTTAAGAGGATTATAGACAAAAATAATTTTTTCAACAACAAAAAAAAGTTATTTTTATAGCACATTTGCATACAAAGCATTTAACTTAAAGTGATTTACAGGATGTCAAAGAAAAGGTTGCAGGAAATTAAACAAAATCAGAAATGTATAGGAATGAATAAATGAAAAACCAAAAATATTAAATAAGAACAAATCAATACATACTTAAATAATGCAGATATACGTGTTCTAGATAAACTGAAGTGTTTAAATATGGAATTGTTTTTGTGTACCACTGAGAAAGCTCAGTGTACCTCTCTTCAGTTTCATTCTCATTGTTACTGTAGAAGGTGGATTGCTGTTCTCTGCACAGAGCCATCACTCTTACCAGACACTCTGTTTGGAGTTGCTTGTTTACCTGACAGTTTGTAAAACAATACATGCTAGTGTATGGTAAAAAGGGGGGTATATTAGTATTAAATACATAAATCCTTATTTCATGACATTTTTTATATTTATTCAATATAAGAAGATACACACAAAAGTAACATTTATGCTTTGTTATTGAGACAGAGAAGAGAGGGGTATTCCACAAAGTGCATTTAGATAGTAACTTTCGCTTAAATCAAGAAATTGGGGTTAAATTGAAATGCTGAGCCAATTTTGTAACACCAAAGAAAATTAGGGCAAGTTACTGAAAAGTGACAACAATTAATAATATAAAATATATAATACTATAATTTATTATGTCATTCCTCTCCAAGGAAAAGGTACAGTAATTAATGAAAACAAAAAGCTTGAAAGATGGGTGTCCAGTAATGTCAAAATTGTCAGGTATAATTGTACAAATTCTAAATCAGTAAACCTCTAACACTAAAGTAGTGCAAAGATATTCATTGTAATGTAGAAGACACCATGCTGCACTTCAAGACCTTCTGGGATCAACTTTGTTAGCTCCTGTCTTTGCGTAAATGAAAATAAAGCCTAAGCAATACAAGAAGACAAACCCCTTGCTTAAAGTAAAATGATACATATTATGTTTGGAGAAATAACCAAATATATATACTATGTTGTTTTTAAAAATTACTTCTTAAAAATTACAAACAACATAGCATTTTTCTATACTGAAACGCAATTCAGGTCCACTTTATTAAGAAAGCACTTGATAAGGTGCCACATGAGAGGTTGGGCATCAAATTAAAAGAAGTAGGAGTTCAGGGTGATGTTTTTAGATGGGTGCAGAATTGGCTCAGACACAGGAAGCAGAGGATAATGGTGCGAGGAACCTCATCAGAACTGGCCGATGTTAAGAGTGGTGTTTTTACAGGGGTCAGTGCTGGGGCCACTGCTATTTTTAATATATATAAATGATTTAGATTAGAATATAAGTAACAAGCTGGTTAAGTTTGCAGATGATACCAAGATAGGTGGATTAGCAGATAATTTAGAATCTGTTATATCACCACAGAAGGAATTGGATAGCATACAGGCTTGGGCAGATTTGTGGCAGATGAAATTTAATGTCAGTAAAAGTATTACACATAGGAAGTAAAAATGTTAGGTTTGAATACAAAATGGGCGGTCAGAAAATCGAGAGTACACCTTATGAGAAGGATATAGGAGTCATAGTGGACTCTAAACTATCAACTTCCCGACAGTGTTCAGAAGCCATTAAGAAGGTTAACAGAATGTCAGGTTATATAGCACCTTGATGTGTGGAGTACAAGTCCCAGGAGGTTCTGCTCAACCTTTATAACACACTGGTGAGGCCTCATCTGGAGTACTGGGTGCAGTTTTGTCTCCAGGCTACAAAAAGGACATAGCAGCACTAGAAAAGGTCCAGAGAAGAGCGACTAGGCTGATTCCAGGGCTACAGGGAATGAATTATCAGGAAAGATTAAAAGGCACACTTTCCCCTCCTGAGACGCCAGATGGTGGACCAGAATCACCTTCCATGCCCGAGTTTTTGCCTCAGCAACCACCGAAGCCACATTCAGCTTGGCCTGCCAGTACCTGTTAGCTGCCTCTAGAGTCCCACAGGTCAAAAGGGTCCTGTAGGACTACTTCTTCAGTTTGATGGCATCCCTCACAGCCAGTGTCCTCCAACGGGTTTGGGGACTGCCGCCACGACAGGCACCGACCACCTTACGGCCACAGCTCCAGTCAGCAGCCTCAACATTAGAGGCACGGAACATAGTTCATTCAGACTCAATGTCCCCACCTCCCTCGGGACGTGGTTGAAGTTCTGCCGGAGGTGGGAGTTAAAGCTACTTCTGGCAGGGGACTCTGCCAGACGTTCCCAGCAGACCCTCACAATACATTTGGGCCTATCAGGTCTGACCAACATCCTCCCCCACCAATGAAGCCAACTCACCACCTGGTGGTGGTCAGTTGACAGCTCTGCCTCTCTCTTCACCCGAGTGTCCAGGACATGTGTCCATAAGTCCTATGACATGACCACGAAGTCCATCATTGAACTGAGGCCTAGGGTGTCCTGGTGCCAGGTGCACATATGGACACCCCTATGCCTGAACATGGTGTTCGTTATGGACAATCCGTGACAAGCACAGAAGTCCAATCACAAAACACCACTCAGGTTCAGATTGGAGGGGTCATTCCTCCCAATCACACCCTTCCAGGTCTCACTGTCATTGCCCACGTGAGCATTGAAGTCTCCCAGCAGAACGAGGGAGTCCCCAGCAGGTGCTTTCCCTCCTCATCTGTTTTTTCACTAGTTTTGCATTTGGCTACAGTCAGTGTCATTACTGGTAGCATGCGGTGATACCTGGACCCTACAGAGGTGGCACAGGTAATCCAACTTCTCCTGGATGGTACATCAATAAGTGGCATTGCCAGGAGGTTTGCTATGTCTCCCAGCACAGTCTCAAGGGCATGGGGGAGATTCCAGGAGACAGGCAGTTACTCTAGGAGAGCTGGACAGGGCCACAGAAGGTCCTTAACCCATCAGCAGGACTGACAGGTATCTGCTCCTTTGGGCAAAGAGGAACAGGATGAGCACTGCCAGAGCCAACAAAATGACATCCAGCAGGCAAGCCACTGGTGTGAATGTCTCTGACAAAACAACCAAAAACAAACTTCATGAGGATGAATTGAGGGCCCGACGTCATCTAGTGGAGCTCAATTGGCATTTGCCATAGAATACCAGAATTGGCAGGTCCACCAGTTGTGCCCTGTGCTTTTCACAGATGAGGGCACGTTCACCCTGAGCACATGTGACAGGTGTTAAAGGGTCCAGAGAAGCCATGGAGAATATTATGCTGCCTGTAGCATCGTTCAGCATGACCGGTTTGGTGGTCGGTCAGTGATAGTCTGGGGAGGCATATCCATGAAGGGACGCACAGACCTTTACAGGCTAGACAACGGCACCTTGACTGCCATTAGGTATCGGGATGAAATCCTTGGACCCATCGTCAGACCCTATGATGGTGCAGTGGGTCCTGGGTTCCTCCTGGTGCATGACAATGTCCGGCCTCATGTGGCGAGAGTATGCAGGCAGTTCCTGGAGGATGAAGGAATTGATATCATTGACTAGACCCCAATCTTGCCTGACCTCAAACCAATAGAGCACCACTGGGTGGGACATTTTGTTTCGGTCCATCCAACGCCGCTAGGTTCCACCTCAGACTGTCCAGGAGCTCAGTGATGTCCTGGTCCAGATCTGGGTGGAGATCACCCAGGACACCATCCATCATCACACTAGGAACATGCCTAACCATCCCCCACCCCCCTCCCGACGTTGTCAGGTATGCATACAAGCACGTGGAGTCCATACAAACAATTTTCAGCTGCTGCAATGAAATTTCGGCAAAATGGACTAGCCTAGCATTTTTTTACTTTGATTTTTGGGTTGTCTTTGAATTCAGCAATATGTAGGTTGAAAATTTTAATTTCCATCAAACGATGTGCCATACTTTTGTTTCTAACACATTACCCAGTCCATATCAGTAGAGATAGCCAGCAGGATTTTTTTCTTTCCAATGAGATTCCTTTAATATATATATTCATTGCATTCGTAGTCTGTGTCAAAATCTGATTGTATGGGTGGTTACCTACCAGGTAACACTTGTGGTTGGTCAGCAAGTCAGCTAACATCCGCCACGGTGCCCTCATTTCAGTTGCGAGAAGCAGATCATAGAATGGTTGAAATAGTTTACTGTCAAATAATGCAAAGAGTACACGACATCGTCCGAGGTTCAATTCCCCGAGAGAAGGGTGCAGTGAGTGTGTACGCCTGATGAGCACAGAATTAGGGCGAAACACATGTCGCATACTCTTTGCATTATTTGACAGTAAACTATTTCAACCATATATATATATATATAATATATATATATATATATATATATATATATATATATATAGTGATCACAATGGAGGCGTGTACACACGCAGCAGCTCAGTGGCTCTCGGCTTTTGGCTTTGTTTTATTTGTAATTAAGTTTTTACTGTTAGTTAAACCACTCGAAGCGTTAATCCAGGCTGATTTAATTAATAGGGGGAGCTCCACGCATCCCCACGGCTGGACTTTATTCCACCAGAGGTAAGGCGAACTACTGAGGCTTGTACCATCCCCCCTCTGTGGCCGAGACGGCGGAGGAGACACCAAAAACAAAAGCGGGGCAGAAGGAGCGGACTACGTGCTAGGCTTCATGTTAACCCATACAGACCGGCTCTTCCCAGTCTCTTCCCCACTAACGACAGGTCTCTCGCCAAAAAGATAAATGAAATTTGGCCGAGGATCGCCTCACGTAGGGTGGACAGCTGTGTGGCAATTATTACCGAGACCTGGCTGGATAATAACATCTCAGATGCCATGGTGGAGCTAGAGGGGCGCGCTCTGTTCTGGGCATACAGAACTGAAGCTTCCGATAAATGTAAAGGTGGAGGGCTGGCGCTGTACATTAATAAATCCTGGTGTACAGCTACAAACATTATTGAAACATACTGCCCCCCCCCCCCCAACTTGGAATATCTGGCAGTGAAATGCAGACCATTCAAGACGGTAAGAGAGTTCTCCTCCATCCTGATAGTGGCTGTTTATATCACACCGTGAGCTAATGCTAAATTAGCATTGGAAGTGCTATACTGCCTGATTAGCAGACAAATGAATGCCAATCCAGACGCGGCTATGATTGTGGCTGGTGACTTTAATCATGTAGAATTAAAAGCAGTGCTTCCCAAATTTCAAGGATTTATAAACTTTCCAACTAGAGACAATAGCATTCTGGATCAAGTTTATTGCAACATCCCAGGAGCATACAAGGCTGTAGCAGCCCACATCTGGGCATGTCAGACCACATTGCAGTGGAGCTGATCCCAGCCTATACTCCCATGATCTGCAAGATGAAACCGACTACCAGAACAGTACAGGCATGGACTGAGGAGGCATCTTCAGCATTACAGGACTGTTTTTGAGCATACTGACTGGGGAGTGTTCAAAGAGGGCTCAGATCTAGAGCGATATATGTCCTATCCTATGTGCAGTTCTGTACTGATGCTGTCCTGCCCACGAAGACCTTTAGGGTGTTTCCAAACCAGAAACCGCGGTTGGACAGTACGGTGAGGTCCCTGCTTAAAGCCCAGGATGCTGCATATAGGTCAGGCGACAGACTGGCATATAGCAAAGCCCAAAAAGAACTAAAAAAAGAAATAAACATGGCAAAATACAGATACAAACAGCGTATCGAGGAGTATTTTGATAACAACGACCCACGGAATATGTGGAGAGACTTAAAGACCATAATGGATTATAAGCACAGCGATCAGAAGGTCAGTTATGACCCTAGTCTCCCTGACACCTTGAACAGTTTCTTTGCACGCTTTGATGCATCTAGCAGTAGGGAGACTGTACATCTCCCTTGGCTAGAGGAGCAGCATCAGCCTATAGTCCTGCAACTACACCAAGTGAGGTCCACCCTGAGGAGGATCAACAACAACAAAGCTGCAGGACCGGACAGGGTGCCGGTAAGACACTGAAAATATGTGCTGATCAATTGGCAGGAGTCTTTCTGAACATTTTCAACCAGTCTCTACAAATTGCAATGGTCCCTGTCTGCCTCAAATTCTCCACTATTGTGCCAGTGCCTAAAAAATTAGCGGTCACCTGCCTTAATGATTACCGCCCTGTGGCTCTGACCCCAGTAATAATGAAGTGCTTTGAGAGAATCCTCCTAAAGTACATCAAGGATGCCATCCCTGCTGGATTTGACAACCATCAGTTCGCCTACAGGACGAAGAGATCGACAGAGGATGCTGTCTCAATAGTACTTCACACAGCCCTGACTCATCTGAAGTGCCCTAACACTTATGTTAGGATGCTACTCGTCGATTTTAGTTCAGCGTTTAACACCGTAATCTCAGACAAGCTGGTACAAAAGCTTCATAATCTGGGTCTGTCCACATCATTGTGTCTCTGGATCAGGGACTTTCTCACCAACAGGCCTCAGGTGGTTAGAATTGGAGATCTTACATCAGCCACACTGGTTCTGAACACTGGCACGTCACAGGGTTGTGTGCTCAGCCCAGCACTCTTCACGTTATTTACGCACGGTTGCTCTGCCTTCCATGCCACAAATATGGTTGTGAAGTTTGCGGATGATACGACCGTGGTGGGTCTCATATCAGACAATGATGAGACTCACTACAGAGACGAGATACAACACCTAGCACTATGGTGCTCAGCCAACAACCTCATCTTGAACACTAGCAAGACCAAAGGGGTCATTGTGGACTATAGGTGGTCCAGAAGAACAGAACATGCTCCTATATTCATACATGAGGAGGCTGTAATGTGTGTGGACAATATCAAGTTCTTGGGAATCCACATCACATCGGATCTGACCTGGGGCCTCATGTATAACGCCGTGCGTAGAAACTCACACTATAACATGGCATAGGCACAAAAGCGGGATTGTGCCTACGCACAGAAAAAATCCAGATGCAGGAATCTGTGCGCACGCAAAATTTCACATTCTTCTACTACATAAATCCCGATCAGCGTGAAAAGTAACGCACGTGCACGCGCCTTCTGTCCCGCCCCAACTCCTCCCAGAATTACGCCTCTTTGAATATGCAAATCAATATAAATAGCCTTCTGTGAAAAGACAATGGGAAAAGCACAGGGGAAAATATAAGATTTCAGCGAATACCAAGTGGAGGCAAAGGAAAAACGTACTATTTGTTGGTTTAAACAGTGGTATAATCAACAAAAGAAAGTTGATCGAGTGACAGAGTGTCGGGAAAAACTCGAAAGATCAAATTCACAAAGTCGCACAGTGCCCGAAATAAAAAAGAAATCACATATCAAAGTCGCCGTGAAAAGGCAAGTCGTAGCCCACCGTCTGAGTGTCATATGAAAGCGTATTAGGGTACAAACAAAAAACATAGGCACACAGTGGGGGAAAAAAGCACGAAATGTCAACTTTAATCTCGAAATTTCCACTTTAATCACGTAGTTTATGTTGCCATTAAAGTAGAACATCATAAACTTCATCTTAAAATCGTTTATTTTACTAGTTTCTCAAGTAGCATGTTAAATGCTTTGTTCTGTTTGATCTTCTATGTGCTCTATGTGTGTGAATCACTACGTGCTTCCGTTCTTTCTCTTTCTCCGACAGGACACAGAATGCATTACATTCGAGATATTACAGCTCTATGAATAATTAAAATACTGAGATGTATACGTGATATCATTTTCATGATGATAGGAATGAAAGCAGGTTATTAAACATGGGAACACGGTGGCGCAGTGATTGTTCATATCTCACGCAAGAGGCTTGCTGCGCCATGTGCGACCTTCGATGAAATAATTTATTACAGAAGTACTGTCTCTTTCAAACGTACTAACCTCCAATTCCTGTCCATACTTTTCTTTCTCCAATCGCCACACAATCAGCTCTGTAATAGACGTTAAGCCATTTGTAGGCTTAGAACGCCGATTCTTCAAAACTTTTAAGGAACATTGAAATATCTTCGTAGTACATGTTTAATTATTCTATTCGTCTATCCTTCCAGTGTCGCGTCAGCACCAGCAAGAATACAGCGCAAGGCAGGAGCTATCCTTGAACTAGCTATACGCTGCGGCACCGTGTCCTCACATGTTTAATTATTAACAATACAGATTATTTAAATGAAGTTAAAGTTTTATCTGTATACTATAGCAACATATTTTGCTGCATTTCATCTTAAAAATGATATTGGTCATCATACGCGCTTTATAAAGTAGCGCAGGTTGTGCAATATTATAACTGTAGTGTAAGTTTACAGTGAGGTGATTGTACTTATAAGTACAAACAGTTCTACAAGGAGCACTTGATGGACTGATTGAGTGCGTTTATAGTTCTTGGGATGAAACTGTTTCTGAAACGCGCGGTCCGTACAGGAAAGGCTTTGACGCGTTTTGCCGTGGTTGTGGTAGTGTGTACTTGAAACTGTATACCGATAATTCTCTTTCCGATCAGCTGCTGCTGTGATTCACACTCAGATACAGTGATATAAATACTCCGAGTGGTGCAGTGAGAGTAATATGGAAAAAGATGATCCGCAGTGGCAACCCTTAACGGGAGCAGCAAAAAGAAGAACAAGATGCAGTGAGCGTAACAACGCTAAAACAGTTATGGTATTTGGAATACTATGGCTATTCCCTGGACCATTATATTGCTGCAGGTTAATTACAATCAGATGCATTACACTAATAAACAATATGCAGTTAATTTCAGTGTATTTATAAAGCCGCGTCAGGAATGTGGAGCTAAGAAAGAAAGGATGAGCACACAGGAACAGTAGCACTGCTTTGACGCTGGGTGCTGCCAGTCTGCAAAACCGAGCGGAGAAATTGCGTACGCCAAGGTATGAGTTACTGTGGAAATGTGCGTGGCTTTACGCCAAGTTTAGGTTTTATACATCGCGATTTGAGCATGGAAACATTCGTACGCAACATTTCTGTGCATACGCACCGTTTATACATGAGGCCCCTGGTCTTTGAACACATCTCACCTGGTAAATTACGCACAACAAAGACTCTTCTTCCTCAGGAAGATGAGACGTGCTGGATTCTCCTCTCGGCTGCTCACAAACTTCTATAGATCCACTATAGAAAGCATTCTCTGTCACAGTATGACAGTGTGGTATGGCAGCTGCACAGCACAGGACAGAAAGGACTTGGCACGGGTGGTGAGAACAGCACAGGGGATCATGGGAAGTCCTCTCCTAGACCTGGACTCTGTATATGCTGGAAGAGTGCAAAAGAGAGCCAAATGTATAGCTGCGGATCTCACCCATCCGGGAAATGGACTGTTTGTACCACTGCCTTCGGGAAAACATTACAGAAACATAAAAACACGTACCAGCAAACTGAAAGATACCTTTTTCCCCAGAGCTGTGAAGTCCATCTGCCCCGCTGATACACACATACATCTACATCTACCCCTAACCTGCCCCCCTGTAGACATGCACACGCACTGTCCCTCGTAATCCTCCCCTGCAAACCCACGCACACAGATCACTGGTCTCTGCAGGCGTACTACCTCAGGAAAAGTATGGACTTGATTATGTTTTATTGCTGCTGTCTTTATACTTATGTTTATTTTATTATTTATAGTGTAGTGTGTATTTTAAGTATTCTGCCTTGAAGCTGAGTCCTACCAACAAAATATTTCATTATGTGTATGCATAATGACAATAAAGAATTCTAGATTCTACACATTCTACACACACATATATTTATATATATATATATATATATATATACACTTTATGATACGTGATTCATTTTTATATATATATATATAAGCATCCATCCATCCATCCATTGTGTGATCTCCTGGAGCCAATCCCAGCAACACAGGGCACAAGGCAGGAAACAATCCTGGGCAGGGTGCAACCCACCGCAGGACACACACAAACGCACCCACACACCAAGCACACACTATCACAGACCTTCTCTTCCATATATATATATATATATATATAAGCATGCATATACAATATATATAAGTATATAGTAAATTAAGCAGGACTGAGATAAAAGAAGAGTTAGGACACTAGATGGTGTTTAACTTTTTTAATGTCCAGAGTATTGCAATAACTTAAAGTAAAAAACAGGCAGAAGTTTTCACGTCACACATGATGAAATAAAGTTTTCTTGTATTCCAGGGACTTCTGTCTTTTCACTAAAAAATCTATGTTATTTCTGTGTATATTCTGCTTATACTTTCTAATGCACAGCATGGACATATGACAATACTTACTAATTTATTACTATTATTTTTTTTCAGAAGTAACTAAATTGCACTTTTCTTTAAATCATTTTTTCTGAGCCTACTTTTTTTTACTTTGACTTGAGCAGTTTCAATGCAAGATACTTTCACTTTAACTGGAATACTTTTTTATCTTTCTTTTAATTCTTCTACAGTAGTAGGTTATTTTTTTAGCACTTTTTTCCACAAATGTTTAGCGTGTGTTCACGGTGAACAGCTTCTGCTGTATGTATTTTCAACAACAATTTAAGGTTTGGATTTTGACTTGACGACAGTGCTTAATTGATTTCCCATTTACTAATCTTTGGTTTTGTTTTAGCTCACTTCTCTTCTTCTGGTCCTTTTTTTAAAAGAAAAGAAAGACTCTGTGATCTTCTCAGAATCAGAATTCCAGCATTCCAGAAATACCAGAATACCAGAAATAGGCAAACATTGCCCCCTAGTGATGTTTGTCCTAACATGCAAACAAACACCAAAATTTATTCCAGTCATGCCGTTCTCTTTTGTGGTAACCCCTCTGTTATTTGACCCATATCTACAATATTTCTTGTCTTTGGACGTTGGTGACTATGGAAATTAATAGTTAATATAAAATAATATGTCTATCTTTGTATTCAGTACATTATATTAATTAACATCTTTTTCTTTCCTATTTTTTTTTACAGATTTAGAGCAGAATCTGAATCTGAATACTGTGGTTGTGGCAGTGCCATTGATTGTAGCAGTGGCCATTTTTGCTGATGCCCTGGTTTACAAGGCGAAAATGTCAAAGGTGGTCAGATATGAAAGCCTTCCTTCATCGGGTTTTTGAATATCTTGACAATGGCGTCTCACTGGAGCAGATTTCTGAGGAGAAATAAAAGTGAAAAGGCGCCCTCTGCTTCAGTATAATTGGATGTGGTGATAATTGCATTGAAATCAGGTTTAGATTTAAAGACACACTTTAATATTATCATTAAATTTGATTTTTCTTTTTAATCAGCATGGAAGAAATCAAACACAGACAGTAATTTATCCATCCCACTTATTTCTTCATGTTTAATTTCAGCTCAGTCTATTTAGGGTTTTCTTAATGCCAAAGCTCTACTTTAGCTACCATATCTACAGATTGGGTGAGGTGGTGCACTGGTGCTTCCAGGAGCCATCATCTTGAGTTCAGATCCCTCAGGTGAAGTTCTGTTTTGAATTTTTATCCAACATCCCAAAGATGTGGATGGGGGGTCAATTAGCCATCAATGTGGGCACCTCATGTGAATTTGAGTGGAACCAGCGTTGGACTGTCACCCTGGTTCAGGGCTGATTCCTGCCTTGTGCCCGATACTGTTGGAATAGGCTTTGCTCCACTGTGCCCTCAAATTGAATTACGTGGGTCTCATAATGTTATGTTTGCTATGTTAGATTAGGCACACTGAAGATATGTAAAGCACTCTGGTCCTAATGTGTTAAGAGAGCATCTGCAACAGAAGTAAAGCAAGCTGTTAAACTTCTTTTCTTTGATTTTGATTCCATGTGTTTGAATGATGTTATCTTCTGAGTTTCCTTCTCCTGTCTTCTAACTCAGATATTGGCATTTACTGTCACGTCATCAGCATAATCTCGAGATATTTTAAAATTTCAATGTACTGTCTGAACATCTGATTAAAGATTCTGAAATATCATAATGTCTACTGGGTGTTATTTGCACAATAAACATTTTAGCTAACTGAGGAATGGACCAGAACAAATGCAGTAAATGAAGAGACATATTTATTGGGACTTAAGACTTTAGTCATATTGAGAAAGAATAAGGCAGGGCATTGGGCACTGAAGGTAGGAGCCACTGCAATGGATGTTGGACAAGCAGGGACAGCCTGGCATGAATGTAACATCCCCCTTTCAAATATGCCACAAAGCCCTCCTTATGATCATTTTTTTCACTCTCCAACCTAAGTGCCTGAACACTTTAGACACCTGTTGGGTTTACATTGGATGGGAGGTTGAAGGAGACCACCAGTACTCTTTATCTCTATCCTAGCCAAGAGGGGTTTCAAGCAAAGGAGCCAAAAATTCTGAGCAGTGCCACTGCCAGCTCCTGTTATCCTTGAATAAAGCCCACCTCTTGTTCCATTTCCTGTGTGAGGGACAAACCAGCATCTCACCTAGTGTGGACCGCCCCCTTTACCTAAGCAGAAGGCCTTGATAATGGAAGGTCAGGGAGGGAATAACAATATCTCCTTCCTGTGCCAGGACCCAGATGTGGAAGGACATTACAGCAGCTACAGCGGGACTGGCGTCTTAACAGCAAAGGGCATGACTGCCTGCTATGGACGGAATGTCCCCCTGTACACTGGGTGGCAGCATCCCATCTGGTCAGCCTCATTGCGGATGCATGCAGAGCAACATGGGAGTTGTGGTCCTAGGGACCTACCCTGTCAAGTTCTATGGGGGCCACAGCAAGAAGGTATCGGATAGTGATGACACAAAGGCCACTGTAGTTCTGCCTGACCAGGAAGTGCTTCCTGGAGGCGATTGATTAAACACCAGGTCCAAGTATTCCCAGGTCCATAGTTAAAAGAGAGCCCTTTACTCTGCTCAGAGACTCGGAATTGGGAGGTAAGAAGACAACACTCGGCAGGAGAACTTATAAAGTGAAAGAATGATTGTATTGTTGTTATTGGGGAAACAAGACCTATGGAAAGGCACTTTGTTCAATAAAAATACCTTCACTTGAATACGGACTGTCTGTGTATAGTTATGTCTTGAGTTAAGTGACGCCCCCTATAGTTCACACATGAAATAATACATTTATTTATATAGCGCCTTTCCCATGCTCAAGGCACTTACAGAATATAATAAAGAACGGCAGAATATACAGTATATAGCATTGTACAAACCAGATAAATAAATAAAGAAGATTAAGACAGTAAATTCTGAAAAAAAAAACAGACAACATAATTGATAGTCTAGCACACACATACAGGTTACATTGGCATCTTGACAGAGAAGTAAACTGAGAGAAAGGTAATAAAGTCAAGTAGAGCTAAAAGCCTTCCTGAACAGATGAGTTTTGAGTTGTTTTTTAAAAGAATTCATGGAGTCGGCTGACCTGATTAATTTTGGTAGGTCATTTCAGAGTCTGGGTGCTATACAGCTGAAGGCCCTGTCACCCATAGAGTGTAGATTAGTGAGGGGCACAACAAGATTACCAGAATCAGAGGACCTTAGTGGGCGGGCAGGCACATAGTGATGGAGGAGGTCACTGATGTAGTTTGGCGTGAGGTTATTTAAAGCTTTGTAGGTTATTAGTAGGATTTTATATTCGATTCTGTAGGACACAGGGAGCCAGTGAAGACGTAGCAGGATGGGTGTGATGTGCTCGCTGCTGCTGGTTCGAGTAAGGTCTCTTGCAGCTGAGTTTTGAATAAGCTGGAGCTGTGATATAAGATTAGAAGGGGCACCTGCCAGTAGGGACTTACAATAATCGATGCAGGATGTGATAAAAGCATGGACAAGTTTCTCAGCATTATAGAAGGAGAGGAAGGAGCGAACACGGGATATGTTACGGAGGTGAAAGTAAGAAAGTTTCTTAATGTGATTTATGTGGGCGGAATAAGTGAGGGAGGAATCAAAAATGACACCAAGATTTTTTACAGTAGAGGTAGGTCTGATGAGATCATTGCCAAGATGGACTGGGAAGGAGCTAATTTTATTAAGTTGCATTTTAGTCCCAATTTGCAGGAGTTCAGTTTTATTGTAATTTAATTTTAAAGAGTTCTGCTCCATTCAGGTTTTAATTTCACTAAGGCAGGTTGTGAGCTGAGAAAGCTCTGATGAAGTTCCACTTTTAACATTGAAGTAGAGCTGAGTATCATCTGCATAAAAATGATAACCCAATCCATAACTACGGATAATATGGCCAAGGGGAAGCATATAAATACAGAAAAGCAGAGGACCAAGGACAGAGCCCTTTATTATTCATTATACAGTACCATTCATAATGTTTGGTACAAAGGCACATTTTTCCTTGAAGTACCCCTCTACTCCACAGTTTAAAATTACAAATTAAACAATTCAGACATGATAAAATTGTACATTGAAAACTTCAAGAGAGATAGATAGATAGGACTTTATTTGTCCCTCTGTGGAAATTTGGCTTTGTACAGAAGCTCATTAAATAAATAAATACACAAATACACAGATAGGTAAGTCAATAAATAAATATACACTCACACTGTGGTGGGAAGACACAGCGGAATTACTATAGAGCAAGAAAAATTCAAAGGAAAGGAAATCAATCAGTCCATCAAGTGCTCCTTGTAGAACTGTCTGTACTGGGGGTTTGGTATCATCCGTTGCGGGAGATGGATGTCTGAAGTGGAGTTCCGTTAGCAGTGGTGTTATTATTTCTTATTTTCCAGAGGTATCCTGTATTTATCCAACCTGAGGGTTCTATTACAGTATATGCAAGCATATATAAACATGGTCGTCAAGAAAGGGGGTCAGAAAGAAACAGAAAAGAAACCTAAAGTTACATCCAAGCCTAGACAGGCAAGTCCAAGTTCAGGTTCAAGGTACGGCCTATCAGAGACTGACCTGGAACAGACAGGCGAGAGCCCAGACTCCTTTGGACCACGGTCCGCTGCATCGTCTCCAGTTGAGAGCGAAAATGGGAGTGAATGTGCAAGTGATGCAGGTCACGATAGCTCGCCGATTGGAGAAGATCACTTGAAACTGGAAAAAGCCTTGCAGTCCGCGCTTTCACCAACTCCTCGCGAGCCGGAAACATCGGCTGTAATAGAGCCAGCCGCTTCACCTACGGTGCACGAAAGCAGAAAAGATCTGTCCAAACTGAAGGTGTTGATCGCTGAGCTCAAGCAAGAAATAAAGACTGATATAAAGAAAGAAATAAATTATATGCTCAAGACAAACGAGAGGATAAGTGAGAAGCTGCAGCGGGAGCTGCAAGAGCTGTGACAGGATAATAAAGTACTTCCGGGCTGAAGAAAAGAAGGAGTTTTCATCTAACCCGGAAGTGCTATGAAATCAGATGGACTGAGGGACAGAAGCACTTCCGGGTCAGGGACTATAAAAGGACTGTGGGAGATCCCAGCAGGGAGCCGAGTTGGGAGGGAGTGGAACGGAGCTGCTGGGAATGGAGGAATAGTTATTGATTAGTGTGGTGTTATTATTGATTTACTATTGAGTATTATGGAGTGGAGGTGCTTTGTGCACATCATTATTATAATAAATTCATTTGGGAATTTTACCTGGTGTCTGGACGTGTTGTCTGCGGGTTCAGGGGTCGACAGCGCCCCCTATCTATCACAGTAGCTGAACTATTCTCCAAAATAATTGGAGAGGACTTTAAATCAAACACCGAGATAGCTGCAGCTTACCACATACGGGGATCGAGCAACTCTAAGCATAGGACTTTTATTGTGCGCTTCAAGAAGTTACAATCTAAGTTATATGTAATGTCAGTTCTCAGACAGAAACAAGAGATTGTGTTTGAAAAAAACCTAATTTGTATTTTCCCTGACCCTCAACAGCTGCTAAGCGCGCCTCTTTTTATAATATTAATAATATTAAACAGCGCTTACGAAGAGCCGATATCAGATACAGCCTCTTGTATCCTGCCAAACTGAAAGTGGAGATTCAAGGCAACATTAGATATTTACCAGTAGAGAGGAAGCAGATATAGAGTTAAGAAAGCTGATGCCAACACTTTCCTGAAATAAGACCATGAGTCGCACCCTGTCATGGCATCGTAAAGAAGATATCACCGGCTGTCTGATCCGCTTGCAGTGACTCTGGTACCATAATTATACATTCTTTTCCCTTCTCGGTCACTATCTGTTTTTATTTTAATTACAGTTATACATGTCTATGTATGTATGTGTGGAAGAGGAGGAGTGGAGGGGAGAGAGAAAGAGAGCAAGCTATCTCTAATCTATTCTTTTAATCCTTATAATTATAATTACCAACGTAACAACTGACTGAATGGCAATAACCCCTAGGAAAATTTGAAATTAAGGTCAAAGCTGTTTCACTTATGGTTAAGACTACAAAATGACATAAAAAATTCAGAATCAATGTCTCCAAGACAGGACAGTTAATTTTATGAGCTGGAATGTTAAAGGCCTGAATTGTGAATTAAAAAGAAAGAAAGTATTCTCTCACCTAACAGGTCTAAACACTAAAGCAGTATTTTTGCAGGAGACCCACTTATTAAGTAAGGATCAGTTCTGGCTGCAAAAAAGACTGAACTGGCCAAATGTTAAATTCCAGCTTTACAAAAAAAAAACTAGAGGTGTGGGAATTCTCATACATCTAACAGTCTCATGTGTACTATCAGATGTATCTGATCCTGAAGGGAGATGCATCATTATTATGGGTAATTTATTTAATTGTGATGTGATTTTGATAAATGTTTATGCACCCAATGTGGACGATAGGGAATTCATCCAAAATGTATTTGCATCCATTCCCAATGTGAACACTCATAAAATTATAATGGCTGGGGACTTTAATTGTGTTTTAAATCCAGACCTAGATAGGTCTCCTGTCACAAATACAATTACACAGTTTGTAACTGACCACAACTTATCAGACACCAGGAAATTGCTAAACCCAAATTCAAGAATATATTCCTTCTACTCAACAGTGCATCATTGCTACTCAAGAAGTGATTTTTTTTTTTTGTAGATAACCATTTCTTGCCTACGATTAAATCCTGTAGTACAACGCTATTGTTATTTCCGACCATGCCCCTCTGATCCTAGAGATAAAATCATTATTCCCCACATACTCATCTCGCAGATGGCGTCTTAACCCACTTGTATTAGTAGATGAGAACTTTACAGAATTTATATCAAAACAATCAGTTTTTTTTCTAGAGACAAATACATCCTCAGAGGTCTCTGCATGAATACTCTGGGAAACCATGAAGGCCTTCTTAAGAGGACAGATTATCTCATATCTTTCCCACAGAAATAAATTGGAAACCAAGTAGGTATCAAAGCTAACCGATGAAATTACTAGAATAGATCAAGAACATGCCAGGTGTCCAAGTGAGGCTCTACATAGGAAAAGGCAGGCTCTGCATTCAGAGCTTAACCTCTTAACAACTAAAGAAACTGAACAACTCATTTTTAAATCAAGACATCATTACTATGAACATGGAGAGAAAGCTAATAAGCTTTTAGCTCAACAAATCCACAACCAAGAAGTTCGAAATGCAATCCCAGCAATCACCAGCACAAACGGAGATATAATCATTGACCATAAAAATATAATGCACACATTTAGAGACTACTATAAATCCTTATTTTCTACTGAGTTTAAAGAAGACAAGACACAGTCTAATGCATTTCTGGATGCATTAGAGATGCCATAAATAGATACTCTTAGTGCAGAGGAATTGGATAAACCTCTGGCGCTACCAGAATTACTAGATGCTATAAAGTCATTTCAGAGTGGGAAGGCAGCAGGCCCTGATGGCTACCCTGCTGAATTTTATAAGTAGATAGATAGATAGATAGATACTTTATTAATCCCAAGGGGAAACTTACATAAGGGGAAATTCACATAAGTTCTCCACTCAGCTAGCTCCCTTCCTATTAGCAATATTTACAGAAGCCATAGACAATAAAATTCTACCTCAAATTTTTCGCCAAGCATTAATTACCGTCTTTCCTAAACAAAATAAGGACTTATTACAATGTGCATCATACAGACCAATTTCACTTCTAAATAATGATGTTAAGATACTCTCCAAAGTCCTAGCTAGAAGGATGGAGAAAGTGCTGCCTTCAGTAATATCACAAGATCAAACTGGATGTATTAAAAGCTGACATTTAGCAGCCAATCTTCAACGCCTGTTTAATGTTCATTAACACTAGAATTACCAGAGTCTACGAAAAAACTCGTAGATCCGGCCCACCTTAAAACTGTTCTCACCTCTCTTTTGTCTTCTAAATGTGGCGATTAAGAGGAGCAGCGAGCAGCCGGCTATTCCATCCCCCACCGTCGCAGAACGTTCACTAAGTTTTCCCAGCTCATGCCTTGTTTGATTATCTGGGAGTGACTGAACTGCTGGAGTTTTAGAATGAAAATAATAGATCGCTATTTGGAATACATGCATTTCATGCGTGTTCCGTTTCTACAGTAATCTGTGTAAACACATTGCTAAAACAGAAACTTTTCATATTTTAGTAATAAATGTTACAAAATGTAGGCATAAACTATAGAATCTGTGAAGCCTGAAGTCCAAACATCAAATAAACATTTTCACAAAAGGTTCAAGGATGCTACAACAGCTTCTGTGGCTTAACGCTACAGTTTGCTGACTTGGGGCACAACAGCCCTGTCGTGCTACAGAGACGTGAGTTCGATTCCCAGCTTTGAAGAAAGTGTTTTTTTTTTTTTCCTCAAACGGACATTGAATTTATAAATTGGTATGCACTGTAAATCGTTATCTTTAAAATGTCAATCGCGGTTATTTCTGTTGATTAATTCATGCTTTTTTACTTAGAGTCAGAACAGGAGCTTTTTCTTTTTTTTTTTTTTTTTTAATATTTTTATTTTAATTTTCATTGTAATCATTCCATACAAACAGATCAATTTATAACCCAACAAATTTGAAGACAAATCAAACCCCACCCCTGAGAAGGAGCTTTTTCTGCTTATTCAGCTTCTGATCTGACTCAAACAGCGCCAGTATAACTTCACACCCGATCTGACGCTGTTCGTTTTCAAATAATACTGCATTACTTCGACTTTGTTTTCTGATTGGTACTATTCGTGTCATAAAATGATTTCTTCAAAACGTCACATATATTTGTCTCTTTCTTTTTTTAAAATGTGCGTTGTAGCACGCAGCAACTGGCCACCTGCATGTTCTTGTGCACACTGAATAAGACAGCGCTATATGCAATCATCAGATTAAAATGTTAACAGTTATATAGCACAGAATGGAAATCAGCAGTTCTTAGCATTGCACCACGCAAGTTGTCATATCAACCGCCTACTGTAACTTGCTTTCTTTTTTCTTCGGTTATAGTCTTGAATAAAAGTGCACTTGTTTTGTTATACTTTTACATCAACATATGTTCCTGTGTTTGAGCTATATGGGCATGCTCAAAAAATGCACATATAAGGCCACGAAAAGTGCATGCAGACACTTCAGTACACTGCAGAGCTTTAGCGCATCTTTATGTGAAAACAGTAGTATCAGATGGGGAGTGTCTGATGATTGCATATAGCGCTGAAGTTACTGCTCTTTACTATGCTTTCCTCTGTATGTCCTGGAGTACAAAAGAAACAGCATACAGCAACACGTGGGGACTGGCAATATTGGGGGAAAAAAACACGCGGTCGTATGTATCGTGATACACTGCAGAACTATAGAGCGTCTTTATGTGAAAACAGCAGTGTCAGGTGGGGGGTGGTAGGGAAGTATCCTGAACGCGACTGAGACAATGAAAAGTGAATTTAAAAAAAAAATAAAGCTAACCTTTACAAATATCATAAATTACACCTGCTGTTACAGACTGAAATCAAATGTATCTTTTTATTCTAAAATAGTGAAAATAAGAACACTTCTCAAAATGGAGTTGAGCAGGATCGAACTCACGACCTTTGGATTCCCAGTCAGCGACTGATACTGTTGCGCAACAGAAGCAGTGATAGCTAATGCATGTCAAAGTTGCACACTAAGGTGGCTTTTTTTGGCGGTGGCTTTTTTTTTTGTACCTTTTGTGAAAGTGTTTCTTTGATATTTGGACTTCGGACTTCATACATTATATAGTTTATGCCTACATTTTGTCATTTGCTACTAGAATATTGTAAACCGTTTCTGTTTTAGCAATGTGTTTACACAGATTACTGTAGAAACGGAACACACATGAAATGCATGTATTCCAAATAACGATCTATTATTTTCATTCTAAAACTCCAGCAGTTCAGTCACTCCCAGATAATCAAACAAGCCATGAGCTGGGAAAACTTAGTGAACGTTCTGCGACGGTGGGGGATGGAATAGCCGGCTGCTCGCTGCTCCTCTTAATCGGCACATTTAGAAGACGAAAGAGAGGTGAGAACGGTTTTAAGGTGGGCCGGATCTACGAGTTTTTTCGTAGACTCTGGTAATTCTAGTGTTAAAGAGAGAATGCCTTTTGTATGAGCAATAATAAGCTTTGGAAGCCAGGCGGCTATTTTAAAGAGCGTGTGCCTTTTGTTTTAAGCAATATCCCTGTAGAGCAACAATAAGCATTGGAATCGGGCGGTTATTTTAAAGAGCGTGTGTTTTTAGTTTTTAGGCAATATCCCTGTAGAGCAATAATAAGCTTTGGAATCGGTGAGGCTATTTTAAAGAGTGTATGCTTTTTGTTTTTAGGCAATATCCCTGTAGGGCAACAATAAGCATTGAAAGCCGGGCGGCTATTTTAAAGAGTGTGTGCTTTTTTGTTTGTAGGTAACAATAAGCTTTGGAAGCCGGGTGGGTATTTTCAAGAGCGTGTGCTTTTTTGTTGTTAGGCAATAACCCTGTAGAGCAACAATAAGCTTTGGAAGCAGTGAGACTATTTTAAAGAGCGTGTGCTTTTTGTTTATAGGCAATATCCCTGTAGAGAATGAAGCAGTTTCTCAAAGGGTTTTTCCCGGGATGCCCGACAGTAAGTGACATTTTAGAATTCAGTTTACCAAAGAAATCCAGAATATTGTGAAAAGAGGGGTTTAACTGAGAAGTTCATACTTTATTTTCAGGATTCAGCCCCCCGGGTATTTTAACGCAAGTGTTGGACGGCTCAGAAAATCTAGCCCTGTATTGTAATTGGCAGAATCTACAAACTCCTCCTCTCTCTGAGAGCGGCATTCAACCTTCTCTGGCGCCCTCTGAGAGCGGCGTTCAGCCTTCTCCGGAGCCCTCTGAGAACGGAGTTCAGCAATCTCCGGCGCTCTCCGAGCTAAGCTTTAATTCCAATATCTTACAGACTTCACCATTTTCCCCGACACCCTCTTATTCTAGGAGGTGGACACCTTTGCCTGCAACGCTTCACTCTGACCGCGGAACACGACGTAGAAGTCGCTATTCAAACCGATATTCCCTTCGTCCTGACTACCACCAGAGACATCATGAAAGATTGGAGCAACTGACTGAACAACTTCATCAATTACTGGTGCAATTTGTAGAATTAGAGGCTCCTGTGTACAATTCCATACCCGAAATGTGTTTATATTTGATGCATATGTATGCTTTTTACATTGCTCTAACCCATAATTAAAGGAAAAGTTTTATATATATACTTTTTTCATTAAAAATAATATTTTGTGTTCATAATTGTTACCTTTGCTTAAATTTAGGTCATGCCTGAAAACAGCTCTAGTGGCAGCAGCAGTGACAGTGATACAGGCAGTGATACAGGCATTAAATATTTTGGAGGGTGTAAAGGTAGGAAAAGACCGTCCAGTGAAAACCTGAGAATATTAAAAGAGATGTCTGATAACCTAGAATATTCTATAAAGCCCCCTAAAATCCCCACCCCTCCGCAATCTCCTCAAATTGATCAATCACCATACCCAGTGACACATCCGATTGACAATTTTGACATCATTAATAATTCGCTCCATGTTCTAAATTCTGATGAAATAGCCGTAGTTAACGTTCTGTGGGATCTTTTGAAGAATAAATCCTCTGAGGCCAGAACGGCTTCAGACCCTTCACAACATCCTAATACCCTAGACACGAATGTAAAAACCCCATAACCTTCTACCTCGGGGTGTCATGCTCCTCTGGAGCAATTAGATTCCCACTTCAGCACTTCCCTGTCAGTGACACGGTAATACAGCCTTCTACCTCAGGGGGCTTGGTACATCTTCAGCAATCGCCTGCTGATGACTTAATAGGGTCGGATAATTCATTTCCTCAGACTGGGTCCGGAGTGACTAATCCGTCCGGGGTAAACTCGAGTCTCGAAGCCAAATCTCCACAACCCTCTACCTCACATACGAACAATCCTTCGTCTCCAGAACCGTCAGTAAGATCCCCACAACCCTCCACTTCTATAACGGAGCGTCCAAAATTTAACAATATCAAGATTAGACACAATTTCAATTTTTCTGAGGCCTACACA
The DNA here is from genome assembly GCF_900747795.2 of Erpetoichthys calabaricus. Classification (NCBI taxonomy): domain Eukaryota; kingdom Metazoa; phylum Chordata; class Cladistia; order Polypteriformes; family Polypteridae; genus Erpetoichthys; species Erpetoichthys calabaricus. The sequence goes on along the minus strand of NC_041395.2, from coordinate 340,258,648 downwards.
CTTGATTCATTCGACAAAGTTTTTAATCATATACACGATACCGTTCAGCAAATATTAGACAGTTTTACGAACACTTTGAATCCTAGGGATCTAGTGCAGTTAGAATTACGTGCCGAATCTCTCAGCCCCAGTGTTTTTTCCCTAACCCCAGCGGGTATTCTTTCTTTGGAGGATTTTTTTAACAAAATTGAATTACTTCTCCAGAGTCACGCTACTATTTTAGCCGATTTCAGTCTGACGCTAGTCGTTCAGGTAGTGAGGGTTCCATTGGGGGGAACTAGGCGTAAAGCCTGTACCCTTTTCAACGATATAATCGTTGAAAAGAAATGGAAACACCTTTGGATCTCCTTCAACCCGGATGATCAGTGTTGTTTTGCTAGGGGTTTGCTGGCTGTATTAAGCGTTAGGTTCAGAAACAATCAGAAATTGTGTGAACAAGAGGCTCGTTGCTTGCACGTCAGGGTTGGATTATTGACGGATCAGAAAGTAACGCTTTCAGATGTTGAAAAGTTTGAGAGGTTAATGGGAATTAAAATTATCATCTGGTACTGGGAACCGAACACTAGAGCTTTTTTAAAATTTTAAGTGTCCCGTGACAGAAAAACAAAGACGGCTTTTCTGTTTTTACACCATGATCATTATTCCGGTATTTTGAATCTAAAAGGCTTTCTGGGGTTTTCGTATATCTGCGATTTCTGCTACACGGGGTATTCTAATCCGTCACGACATCGCTGTGAGCAGCACTGTGACGTCTGTTTATGTACAGACTGTCATTGGGATGAAGGGGAGGCTTTTCGATGTTCCGATTGCCATCGTTTCTGTCGATCAAGGCTATGTTTCAAACTCCACAAAACGCGCAAATGGAATGAAAAAACGCGCAGGTCTGAAAGTACTGCGACATCCATAAAGTCTGTACTCTCTGCAAATGGAGATAAATAGTGAATGCCGAGTCAAAACCTCACAAGTGCCGACCCAAACACTGTAGCATTCGTAGAATGGTCCTGAAAAAATCTGATGATAATCATCAGTGTTTTATTCAAAGCTTACCACAAAGACAGCTCTACGAAAAGTATGTGTTCTATGAATTTGAGTGCCGTCAAGATGACGGAATCCATATCCCCAATTACATTCACTGCATGCATTGGAACGGTCAATTGTGGAGTTGGGCCGGGGAGGACTGTGTCGCAAAGTTCTTCCGCAGATATTGATGTCCAAAATACCAAGAGTACGCGTTCATAGCTCACAATTCAAAGGGGTATGACGGATATTTCCTAATGAAGTATCTCGTCGAGAGCGGGCAAACTCTGATTGTTACAGCTCAGGGTTGTAAACTAATCTGTTTTATAGAAGAAGATTATGACTTGAGATTTATCGACTCGTTGAGCTTCTTACCCATGAAATTGAGCAGTATGCCCAGGGCCATGGGATTTTTAGGCTCAAAAAGGATACTTTCCCCATTTCTTTAACACCGTTGAAAATCAAAATTACATAGGGCCGTACCCCGAGCCTAAATATTATGGCATTCAACACATGATGAGCCAGGAAAGAGAGGAATTTTTGTCTTGGTACGATTCGATTAAAAGCGGTATCTTCAACTTTAGACGAGAAATGGCTTACTATTGTAGAAACGACGTGGTTATTTTGAGAACAGCGTGCATGAAATTTAGAGAGGAAGTGCTCAGGATCGGTAATATTGATCCTTTTCAGTGTATGACCCTAGCTTCTCTCTGCCTGTCCATGTACAGACAAAATTGCATGCCTGATAATGCGATTGGAATAATTCAGAGTGATCATTACAAAAGCACTTACAAAGCTTATTCTAATGCCTCTATTCAATGGCTGATGTTTCTTTCCGAGAAGGAAAATATAAACATTCGACACGCCTTGAATCACGGTGAAGTAAAGATGGGTTCCTTTTATCTAGACGGTTACGCCGAAGTTCAGGGTGTCCCTACGGCTTTTGAGTTTGCCAGATGCTTTTATCACGGCTGCCCCAAATGCTACGATGCGCAAGCTAAACATCCTCTCATGGGGATGCCTTTTGCCGAGTTGTTTAAAACATTTGATGACAAACTGAAGGAATTGCGTGAAAAATGTAATCTGATGGTTAGAGTGCTCTGGGAACATCAGTGGGAAAGTATGAAAAGAGAGGACTCGGAGCTTCAGGAATTCTTAAAACGCTTTGAGTTTCCGGAACCTATCAATCCCCATGATGCCCTGTATGGAGGGCGCACCAACGCTATCAAATTATATCATAAGGTTCAAGGCGATGAACAAATGCATTATTACGATTTAACAAGTCTGTACCCTTATGTTAACAAAACAAAAACCTACCCGATCGGCCATCCGATCTTTGTTTTTGAGGATTTTGCGGATCTTAAACATTACTTTGGGCTCGTTAAAATCATCATGCTACCCCCTCGTAATCTGTATTTTCCGGTCCTCCCTTTAAGAATTTGCGGTAAATTGATGTTCACTCTGTGCCGGACGTGTGCAGAAACCCAAGCAACCACCGGCCTTTGCAGTCACAATGACCGGGAAAGGTGCTTAACAGGAACCTGGTGCTGCGTTGAAATACTAAAAGCCTTAGATAAAGGGTACAGAGTTTTAAAAATACATGAGATATGGCACTACGAACAGAGCACAGACGATTTATTTTCCGATTACATCAAAATTCATTTGAAAGGCAAACAGGAAGCCTCTGGGTGGCCCTCGTGGGCCCAGGACGAGGCATCCCGTCGGCGCTATGTTGAAGACTATTTCGCAAAAGAAGGGGTCTTATTGGAGAATGAAAATATCGCCTCCAACCCCGCTAAGAGACAAATTTCGAAGTTATTTCTGAATTCTCTTTGGGGAAAATTCGGTCAGAAGCCAAACCAACCGACCACAACGTTTGTTAACCACACCCAAGAATTCTTTGATTACCTGTTCTCAGACGTGTATAGGGTGTCCTATTTTGGTTTTGTCAGCGACGAAATCGCTCAAGTGCAGTGGAGGTATACTGATGACAGATACGTTCTACCCAGCCCTGTCAATGTGATGATTGCCGCTTTTACAATGGCCTATGCCCGCCTAGAATTGTACGATTTGCTGGAGCGTTTAGGACAGAGGATTCTGTATCATGATACATATTCCATTATATTCACAGCCTCGCCTGGGCAGTACACCCCGCCGTTCGGGGACTATTTAGGGGAACTCACCAGCGAACTAGATCCTGATGATTTCATAGAAGAGTTTGTTTCTGGGGGTCCGAAAACGTACGTGTACAAAACGTTCAAAGGCAAGGTCTGCATGAAGGTAAAGGTCATTACTCTCAATCACGAAACGGCTCAAACGTTAAACCTATACTCTTTAATGGATCTAGTGCATAGTTTTGTGGAACACGATCTCACGAAAGAAATAACGGTTCATGGCTCCCAGATTCATAGGAACAAAAAGAACCTGACGTTACAAACTCGTCCACTCAGAAAAAGATTCAGAGTGGTGTACAACAAAAGGGTTCTATTGCCTGATTTCACAACTCTCCCCTATGGATAGTAAAGAGGGTTTTGATGTTAGACTTCAGCATCCGTTCTCGAAAATAGTCTCGGGACCCTCTTGTTCGGGCAAATCGCATTATGTGAAAAAGCTATTGGAGCACGCGGACCATGTGCTTTCTCGTCACCCCAACAATATAGTCTGGTTTTACTGCTGCTGACAGCCTCTGTACGATGAGCTACTAACTCGATTTCCCAAAATCAAATTTTTGGAGGGATTACCCGTCTCCTTAAGTGACGATGAACTACTGCCCCCTTAACCTGGTGTTCGTCGACGATTTGATGGAACAGGCGAGTCATAGCGAAGAGATAGAGCGGGCCTTCACAAAATATACTCACCACAGGAATTTGTCCATCATTTACTAGGTCCAAAATTTATTTTTTCAAGGCAAGAAAAGTAGAACGATAAATCTGAATGTCAATTACATTACCCTCTTTAAAAACCCTCGAGATAAACTGCAAATTACCAATTTAACGCGTCAAATGTATCCTGGGAGGGTTAAATTTTTCGTGGAGGCCTTTGAGGATGCTACAAGGCAACCTTACGGTTATCTGCTGGTGGACCTGAAAGCCCATACGCCTGACGAATTTCGTTTACATACCGGTTTGTTTCCTCCCGATTGGCCTGCTGTGTACGTCGTGAAAAGATAAAGACGGTCAACTTTTCAAGTATTTGAGAAAGAGTCGGCATGTCGTGCAGAATAAGAAGAAATTTCCCTCTGCTCAAGACCCTACATAAGGGTTACTGTCGCCGAAGAAAAGCGGTGCTGAGCGAGGCTCCGGACGATTTAATTCACGCTCTGTCGGAAATAGCTTTCAATACTTTAAAAGGCTGCGTTCCCCTGACGTCCAGACAGTTCAAGTTGCTGAAGAAGCATCGTTGCACTGTTAACTCTTTTAGGGCGGATGTCGACTTTTGTCGACAGGAGGGGTTGAAGGCGAATGTCGACAAAAGTCGACATCCAGGGATAGGGGGCGACAATCAGCTGTTAATGGCGACAAATCTCACTGTCACGTCACAGGCATTCCCTCTGTGCTTGGAGGAATGCTAGACTCGTTGACTCTGCAACTAAACCTTGCGTGTGCGTGAGTTGCGAAATGTAAACAATGGCAAGATGGCATCGATATGTGAAAAGGGAGCGAAGCAAGTGCAGAAAAGAAAACACTCGGCAGACGATGTTTTGCGCATTATCGCGGAGTCAGACTCTTGATTTTTCAGAATCGGATTTTATTGGCAGTGATCAGGAGATCGAGCAAGAGAGTGAGAAGCAGGCATCAGCTGATCAGACACCAGCCGATGCCGCGCCAGCGGATCTGCTGCCAGTTGAGTGCCTTCGCGCAGCCGATGCATCTACGGCAAGGTTCGCATGGGATAAATACACAGACATTGATCCGTTGAGAGCCGATCTGGCTACCGGAGTTTACAAGACGGCATGGCTTGGTGTTGGACACGACAGATCACCAGCTGCTGTACTTCAGGCTGCTCTCTCCTGATGCTGCTTTTCAGCTACTGTCAAACGAGACAAACAGGTAGGCAGAGATTTTTTTTGAATCGCGGGCTGCGTTTGCATCGCATTCTCGTTTTTTCAAAGTGGAAACCCACAACGAAAGACGAGATGAAGTGCGCTGTGGCATTACAAATAGAGATGGGACAGAACTGGTGATATAACTTCAGGGAGCATTGGTCCAAACGTGTTTTGTCCCCTGGTGGCTTAGGTACGTGCTGCTGCAAAGTTTTATTCACTTCTGTAATAAACAGAAGCAAATCCCATGGGGTGTGCCAGGCTATAATGCCATACATAAAGTTCATAAAGTTTCAGAAGATGAAAAGAGGTGACAATACGGTTTTCATGCAGGCAGAAAACTTGGTGGCAGTGGCATGGCACGATGGCAAATGGGTGACTTGTCTCTCTACAGTACACACTAACAATATATGTGAGAAAGTGCAGCAACAGACAATTGAAAAATAGGCACCAAAGCAACACGTATTGTAAGGAGTGCAATGTGGCAATGACTGAAATTGGCTGCTTTGAGCGAGATCAGACTTTGCTGTGTAAAATGTATGTGATATGTCTGTGAAATCATAGAGTATGCAGGCTCATACAACATGCAAGACAGTAACATTTGTCAAAAGTAAATATTTTTTGTTGATTTGATATGTTAAACAATTGCTTTGTGTTCTTTTTTAAAAAATGTTAGTTTTTGGAAAAATATACAGCCCTGGGAGAAAAGAAACAAAAAAAAAATTAGCCCTAAAAGAGTTAAAAAACTCGGCGATAAAAAACTCACCATTAAAAAGAAAAAAGTCCTTTTAAATCAAAAAGGAGGGTTTCTCGGTGCCCTATTAAGCGCCGCCATTCCTTTCATTACTAGTTTAATAGGATCGAAAGTATAAATATGGAATACATGCGCAAGATGTACCTGGTCCCTCAACAGCAAATGGCTCAATGGCAACAGAAAGCCCCAGCTTCCACTGACCTTTTAAGCGCTACGGAAAGTGAGCTGGATAAACAAATGAACTTCATACTCGAACGTAGTGACTTGACCGCTGAGGCAAAAGTTAAACTATATACAAACGTTTTGCAAAGATACTTGACCTTTGTGAAAAAAGCGGATAAAGAAACCGGGTCTCTGACATTATTACTGCCTGCCGAGAGAAAAGAGGAACCTCCGGGGGCTCTCAAAGAGGCTCCTAGTAACCCCGAAGACCGGGTGTACGATGAGATTTTGAAAAGTGCGCCGGGTAAATCAAAGAAATACACAGAAATTATTTTACAGAAAATGTTGTATAACCCTAATACAACCTACTGGAATGGCTTGACAGAGTTTGTGCTTCGTGGAGAACCGTTACCCGGGATGAATATGGTCGATCTAATGCGGAACTTGACCGCCCGACACAACATTCCGTCCTATCGGAGACCTAGGGGGTGGAAAGAATTTGTTAGGGCCCTGGCCGATTTGAACATTCCGTCCTCTGCCGTGCCAAATGCCGACATGAGAGAACTTTTAGAGAGTTTCAAACCTTCCTCCCCAGAGGGGGCCGCTGCCTCAATCGCTGCCTCTGCTGTTGATTCCGCTACACCTGTTGGCAAGAAAATCAAATCTCATAAAAAGAATGAATGGATTCCTTATTGAAATGTAATTATATTTTTGTTTAATAAAATATTACATTTGATTATACAGAATGCCTGTTCTTTATTAAGATAATTACAAATCATAGAGCTTTGCATACAGGGGTGATCCTGAAAACTTCTTGAAATATTCTTAGACAAGGTACTGACAAAATTTTGAACCATATAATCGTTCTTGGTGTCCTCATTAAAATACAGGTTCATGACCTCTTTATAAGAGCGTTCTTTTCCTCTGTAATGCAGGAAAAAAATACAGTGTTGTCCACAGACGCTGGAAAACCAGCTTTGAAGCTGTCGGGTATGGTGAATAATTTCTTTACAGTTTCTGTTTAAAAAGTTGTATATTTCCTCAGGAAAATAGATAAAGTCTGGTGGGGCTCCATAGGAGTCAAAAAATTCTCCAGTTCCGTCTTCTCTGAGGTGTATCGTCAACCAGTGCTCTCCGGGTTGATTTTGACGGTGTGTGTTGACTATGATCATGGCCGGGAGATCCAAATTTTTTTAGGCAGCTCATCGCACGCCAACATTCCATAGAACAGTTTTTCTGTGTACGGGTTGCTGGCCATGAGTTCCTCGATCTGCAGGGTGTTCATGCTTTTTTAGTAATCATAAAGGATGTTTCTTCTCTGGTTTATTTCAATAATGTTGTCAAAGATGGCGTACACTATTAGATTCACAGTATGGGGTAAATGCTATCGAAAGCGTATTTCACATCTCATGTTCCCTGTTTTCACCAAGGAGAAATGGTCCCCGTATTCTTGATCAGGTGTCAAGTCAAAGGCAAACAGGGTGTATCCCCGGGAGAAGTCAGAACAGCTGATGGCTAGAGGCTGGTCTTTCAAATGCTTTCCGGAGGCCAACACGAGGTTGTAATATTCTCGAGCTGTGTTGTCATTAGCAAAATTGGGTTGAAAGGGCTTGGCTGGAATCTGCTCTCCGTCCAAATACAAGGCCAGGAACTCCACATGGTTATGCTTGAACTTGAAGGGATTTCTGGCGTAATCCCCTGAAAAGGCCTCATTGTCCACCATGCCTATGACCACGTACTTGGGCAGCTGTCCCAAGAACAAGTTCTCCTGATTGCTCACTCGTATCCCGGCCGGCATACTGAGAACTTTCATATTCACTCTTTCCACGGGGTACTTGGCATTGGCGGTTGTGAGAGAGTGAGCGTGTCCCAATTTCACTGCCGCCGAAACTTTCACTTTCAGAGGCGGATAAAATGTTTACTTTGTAGCGCTCGGCATCTCCGGACATCAGACAGAATTCATTTTTGCTTCGCACCATTTTTATTCTGACGTCCACCCCGTTTAGAATTAATTTTTCTTGAAAAACTAGATCGGAATGAATAGGACCGAGGAGTTCTACTGTTTTACCCTGGGCTGTATTTCTTTTTTTGAATCCCTCATTCGGACCGTCCAAGGCTGTGTTTTCATGTTCATTGGCCGTGTCTTTGTAAAAAAGACCCAACGCAAATTGGAACCTGAGAGTTTCATTGCTGTAATTTAGTAGCCCGTCAAAAAGGGCCCTGTATGGGTAAAGGCTGGAACTCTGGAATATTAAGCGGTCTCCGAGGGTCACATCCACTTGTGAAAATAAAGAGGCTATCGGATAATTAACAAAGGCTACCTTGGCCATGGGGGGCGGATTAGTTCCGTCGGTATTGACGATTTGGCATTGGATGTGAAGAAGCGTATTATTCAGGTCCAAGTAGTCTTCACCGTTCCCAGTAATCAGAAACTCTAGCGGAGCGACTTCAGATAGAGCTGAGAGAGGGGGCACCTCGACGTAGATGCTTTTTTCTATGCTAGTTTGAGTATAGGGTACCGTAAACAAATCCAATTCGGATTTCACACACTCTTGAGACATGCGATGAACAAAAGACATTTTGAGTTAAAAAATGTTTTTCGATTTCTTTTTTCTGCGGGCGCGGGACTTATCCTTGTGGCGAAGAGAAGAAAATGATGTAAAAGCTGAACGGTGTGTCTTTTTGAGGTTGGGTCCTGCGCGTGACCCAGGAAGTCTCTTACGTTTAGTTTTCCTCATGACCATCAGACCCGACCCCTCTTGATTTTCTTCACTTCCTCGAGTCATAGCTCCGGACATGGCCCCTGCCACCACGTCTTTGACGATATTCTTGGCGGCTGATTTAATGTGTGGTTTGACAATTTTGAATCCTCTTTTCAAGAAAGGTAAAGCTCTTCTAAACAGACCTCGAAATATTCCTCCGATCCCCAAACCGTACATCACGGGAGCCCCAGAGAACCCGGGGAGTCCGCTACCTGCTTGGGCTTCGTAATAATGCACATAAGGGCTAGGGTCCAGGTAAGATCTCATCTCTGTATTAATCGTGCATGCACCTCTTAGAGGGTCTGAAATGTAACTTGACTATCACCTTCCCAAACTGAAATGGTACCGCTTTGTTCTGATCCGTCTTTATTTCAATGGTCAAAGTATCAAATTGAGTCTTGCTGACCGGAGCGTAGTGCGGCTTGTCATAGGTGATTGTGGTAATCTTATTCATCTCATCCTCAATATGTACGTATCTCAAGAGAGGGACGTAGCTGTCTCCGACTCTTTGGTGAGACACAATGTCGCTGTAGACGTACAAGGTATAAAACCCAGCTCTAATATCCGCGGGGTAAGGAGCATCATTAGCCAGGCCTATGGTTATGTCCGAATGGGCTCCTAGAATTCTCCCCAACTGACCCCTGACATGAAGAGTTTCATCCTTTGCGGCGTTTAAGACGTAGAATCTTCGCTCCAGAGCATTGTAGCGGAATCTCACTGTGTTTTCCAGTATCAGTAAGCCTGAAGAACCAGCCTCGACGGCTTTTGGCTCTTTCGTCACCGCATCATTCATCTTGGAGGTCACTTTCTCGACGCTAGAGTAATACCCTGCTGGAATAGTATAAAACCTGGCTAAACGCGGGGACACTACAATAAAGTCGTTATCCGGTTTGTCTAGGGTGTTTCAGGTGTGAGGATACTGGATTTCAGCCAAACCAACTTCCCAAGGGACCTATAGTTCAATGGGTGCGGCTAATTTGACGGTAAACTCTTTGATAGTATTGTTAGGGAAAACATCTCGGGAAGAATTGCTGGGAAGAATGACGTAAAAGCTTTTTCTCTCAATTGTAAACACCCGTGAATGAAATACTAATTTTTGCTTCTTAGTATTTAACGTCTTGCACATAGCTTTCAGGGATCCAACTGTTAAACTTTTCAGGCCATCCTAACCATTTCACCAAAATATGCTTTTTTCTATTGATATTTTTTTTCACCAAAATCTTTTCAATCCTGAAGACGTCCGTTCCTCGAATCTTTTGTAACTCCGCGTCGTAAAAAGAACCTATAATATCTTCGCCGTCATAATCTTTGAGCTTGTAGACCGGCGGAACCCTCAGAACTAGTTCAGAAACGGTAAATACCTCGTCTGAAAAGGTTTGTTCGTATCCTTTGGTAAAAGGATTCCGGGATTTCGACACTTGCCGACTTTGAACTTATATTTTGGGTTTCTTTAACATGTCGATCGACATCGATTCCTGGGGAACTTGGCTGTTCACCCACGGCTGTCCTGGAGCTAGGTAAGAGATATCCGTCTGAGTAGCCTTATCGGAGACAGGGTTATCCGTCTGATCATCAGCGGAGACGGGGGAAGAACACCTGGGACCTGGAGAATGGAATCCGCAGTCCGGCTCAAGGTCTCTTGACCAGAGACTGTAATCGGGGCGTATACTAAAATAGCGCGGGTCCGATGCCTAGTGATCCTGAAGGCCGTCAGTCCGGAACAAGTTATAGAATTGGTAAGATTCAGGCCTTGAAGGCTCAAGCCTTGGAGCCTAAGGCGGGATCCCTGAGGTTGTTACGCCGATCCCCGCCATTTCAGAGTCTGTAGGGGTCTACATGCGGGGGTCTTTAAAAGCTTCAACGATTTCTTAAATGTTCACGTCCTCCTTTTGGGTCCGGTGACTAACAGTCTGAGTATTTATGGTAAAAGGGAAAGGGGCGTGGCTTAAAATAAAGGAGGGTTTTCCGTTACGTCATCGCTTCAGCCTGGTCCTCCCCTTCAATATGCAGAATTCAGTCCATGACTACTAAAGGCGGAGACCAGTTTTCCTTGTTGTCCTCTGAGGCCTCCCATGTATAGCACAACTTAGCCCGGGCATCGTCTGCCGCTTTAGCTGCAAGAAACTCTGGCATCAAACATCTTTTAACCCTTCTCAAGCGCTCCTTCAAACGGACCCTGCGGAGCGGACGCTTCACGGGGGTATTGGTCATAGATTCCATTTTTCTTCACAGAGTCTTTAGAAATGAAGCTGTGCCGCTTTCTATATATCAGTTTCAGAAGGGCTGGATGTTGTTGGGGTCACCAAGAGGCGTGGATGGTAGGTTCCTTCCTTAACACATGTGTGTGTGTGTGTGTTTATGTGTGTGTGTGTGTGTGTGTGTGTGGGCGGTCTCTCCTCGGGGAGAAGCGGAAGGGCCATCATCAGGGTTAACTGACTGTGGGCTAGAAGCTGAGTCAGAAGACCTGCGACCACCAAGAGGTGTGGACGACAGGGTCTGCTAGAAACTTGCCCATACATATCGATGATTCTTCCTTAACATGCCTGGACTAGTCCTCGGGTGAAAGAGGGGTCACCCATCCATCAAGTCTGATCTTGACAGTTTCCTGGGGTAAAAACAGGATGGGAGGGTTCAAGGAAGGGACACACATCCGCCAAATGGATCTTGGCCGTTTCCTGGGGTAAAAACAGGATGGGCAGGGGTCAAGGAAGGTCAGACTTCCAGCAGGAAAAACAGGAAGGGGTGGGACTTCATGACGTCATTCCAAAGGGGGCGGGGCTTAACTCTTCAATCATTTTTTGACATTTTGACAGAAGGGGCATGCATATAACTACTTACAACAATACAATACAATACAATTTTTGTATAGCCCAAAATCACACAAGAAGTCGCACAATGGGCTTTAACAGGCCCTGCCTCTTGATAGCCCCACAGTCGTGACTCTCTAAGAAGACAAGGAAAAACTCCCAAAAAAAAAAATCCCTAGTAGGGAAAAAAAATGGAAGAAACCTTGGGAAAGGCAGTTCAAAGAGAGACCCCTTTCCAAGAAGGGTTGGGCGTGCAGTGGGTGTCAAAGAGAAGGAAGTCAATAAAATACAATACACAGAATATATTATATTATATGCGGCTCTGAGGCTAGGGATCTGCACTGGCAATCGGAAGGTTGCCGGTTTGAATCTCGTAAATGCCAAAAAGGGACTCTGCTCTGTTGGGCCCTTAAGCAAGGCCCTTAACCTGCAATTGCTGAGGGCTTTGAGTAGTGAGAAAAGCGCTATATAAATGCAAAGAATTATTATTATTATTATTATGGGTGGTACGGTGGTGCAGTGGTAGCACTGCTGCCTCGCAGTAGGAGACCTGGGTTCACTTCCCAGGTCCTCCCTGTGTGGAGTTTGCATGTTCTCTCCGTGTCTGCGTGGGTTTCCTCCCACAGTCCAAAGACATGCAGGTTAGGTGGATTGGCGATCCTAAATTGTCCCTAGTGTGTGTACCCTGTGGTGGGCTGGCGCCCTGCCTGGGATTTGTTCCTGCCTTGTGCCCTGTGTTGGCTGGGATTGGCTCCAGCGGACCCCTATGACCCTGTAGTTAGGATATAGCGGTTTGGATAATGGATGGACATATATTATTATAGTATATATATATATATATATATATATATATATATATATATATATTTCACCATTTTAGCTCCAGTGGTTTTCCCCTTTTATCAGCACAAATATCCATGAGAAGTATATTTCTTATTCTACATTTACATTCTCAAGTGTGTTCCCAATACCTCCTCATTCTATCAAGAGTCTCAATGAATAGGATCACATACACATAAATACACATGTACATACATTAAGTAATCCCTAGCTGCTATGGTAATAGAGAAAAAGATGATTGAAATACTGTATTTAAAGCAAGCTGTGTCCTGGGCAAGAACATTTGCCCTGGATTAGATTATATGCAGAGGCCAGTGATATTTTCATAACGAAAACGAGAATTAGAACTAAAAATATTGTTTTTCGTTTTACAAGAACTAGAACCGAGATTAATTCAAACAGAAAAACTAAAACTAAATAATAATAAACATGAGTAATATGTGAACAAACTAAAATGAGAATGAAAATTAAGTAAAAATGAAAAAAAAAACAGCAACAGCATTTTTGTTGAATCCGGTTCAGAGCGTTCAGTAACGTTGCGCTGTTTACTATGCGGTGATCTTGTAACTTGGGCTTACTAGAGTCACGTGGTGCAACTTCCATAAACGACCGCTGTTTGTTTGTTGAGCACATTTGGTGTGTTGGGTTGAAGCAGTAGGAACGTGTGGTTGACGATGATGAATTTTGCACAGATGTTTGTGGGTAGAAAATGAGAAAGTAAAGTGTAGAAATACTTTAATTACAGCACAGATGATAATGAAAGCAAATGTAGCGTGCAAGAAGAAGAAAAGAGTCTCAGAGTTTCAGTGCAGGACCAGCAGGAAGTCCACCACCTCTCTGGCACCAGGACTGCAGTACTGGCAGCAGAAATTGTCAAAATAAAGTCTGCTGGGGCCAGCGGCCGAGGACCTCGTCTGTGCACCTGCATCACAGGCGTTCTTCGAGTGAACATTTTCACTGTGTGGCTATCTGTGACATGGACGTCGTCGCAACATGAACAAAACTCTTGAAATGTGTGCTTACTGTATTTAAAGCTTAACAGCAATGTGCGGGCACAGACTGGTTACTTGGGTTGAAACATTTGATCTTGCCGACTACACTCTTTAGGCTGCTTAATCTGTCTGATCATTGATAGCCAAGCTGTGTTTAATGGCATTATGAACTGTGAGTGTGTTTTGTTGACTGAACCATAACTTGCATTGAAATACATGTAGGCCAGCATTTGTGGTCTTGCAACAGAAAAAAATAAATAAATAAAATTGTACTAATATTATGTAAAAAGTCCAGAACTAAATAAAATAAAAACTAAAATTTTAAACAGAGAACTAAATAAAAAGAAAAATTGTTGACTTCACTGAAAACTAGAACGAAATAAAAATAAAAATAAATTTTATAAAATAAAATAAAAACTACAACTACAATTAATATCAGAACTAAAATATCACTGACAGAGGCACAACTAGTGTCTTCATTATAGAACTCTCTCTTTTTTTTTAAATTACATTTCTAAAGATATGAAACAAACCTTTTAGCATTAACCTTCAATGCTACTCTTATCATATTTCAAATACTTTCATAAACTAACCGTTTCATATTCATACATGAATAACATAACACAGCAGTAACCATTCATCTCAAACATCTCAACCATTATATAACTTATTTACTCCTAATACAGTTTACAAAATATTCATTTAACAAGAGTACCAAGTGTTTAGGAGCCGAGCAACTATTTTAAAAAGCCGCACTCTTATCTGGGGTGTTGATCCACAGCACCGCCATCTATCTGCAGCGCAGCAGCAGTCTTTGCACCTGAGCAGTTGGCCGTTTGCATTTAGCGAGTTTTTACTTCACCTCTCTGTAGCAATACTTATCACCATACTACCGTAACGTTCTGAGTATAACTTGACTCTCAGTTAAAAGGTAACATCTTCGAATTTATTGTATACTAGCTGTGTAAGCCCATGCTGTAAAAAGCTCGGTACCCTAGAAACTATTGAAATCGTGAGAAAAATATTTAAATGTAGAGATGTCAGGTAATTGAAAGGAACTACTCTGGGCATCTCTCTCTTAGGAGGATTCATTTTGCCGATGTGCTCACCTCGCTTGTGTATTAGCGGCAGGAGGAAAAGTAAAATGGATACTGTTATGCCAGTGTTAGCGGCTAAGCAACTTTGTCTTTCTTCTGAGGTTTCATTTTGCTGACTTGCTGGCCCCACTTGTGTTATTAGTGGCTAAGTGAGTTTTCGGTTTCCACAGTGGTTGAGCCCTTACCCTGACTCCACCTCTTATTTCCGGCCGGACAGACAGACACACACACTTCCACATGTAGACGTTTATATATAAGACTAACCTGTGGAATAGGTAGAGTGGAGCAGCAATGAGAGCGGCACACCGCTTTCAGTCTGTTGTCCAAGTTGTGTCTGAGGGACAGGCAGAAGTTTGTCCCTTTATTGCAATCCTGACGGAACCAGTTGAGTGTGAAACACGTTACTGCTCCATTCCACAGTCCATTATCACGGTCCACTTTACAACAGGAACCCATTCTTTCCCAAATAGCATCACTTTCTGTGATTTATTACATTAATAAAAAAACTATTGTGGCCACTTTTTTTTTAGTGCGCCACACATGCAGTGACAGCTTGAAGTCTATGATTCATAGACATCATGAGGTGCTGAGGGTCTTCTCTGGTGATGCTCTGCCACGCCTCTAATGCAGCCATCTTTAGCCCCCTTAAGTTTACTTTTCAGCATATGGAAGGTCTGCTGAATTGCATTTCAATCAGATGACTGGCTTGGCCATTCAAGAATTTTCCAATTTTTAGATTTGAAAAGCTCCTGCATGTCCTGAGCAGTATGTTTGGATCATTATCTTGTTGTACGATGAAGCTTTTGGAGGCATTTAGTGCTGTCAATTAGGAGGCAGTCAACAAGCCCTGAGGTGATTGGGGTACTGATGCCTCTCTCTCTGTCCCTACAGAACAAAAGAAGACAAACCGTAAACACACACACTCAGCAGCAACACTTCCGGTCTCTGAAAATGGCTTCCTCCTGAGAACTCCAGTGGTTAATGTCACTTCCAGCCCATATATGATGATGTCACTTCTGGCTCCTCAGGATGACGTCATTTCCAGTCTATCTGTGACGACATTACTTCGGCTTCCCAGGATGACAGCACTTCTGGTCCATCTGTGATGACGCCACTTCTGGCTCCTAAGGATGATGTAATTTACTGGCCACATGTGATGACGTCACTTCTGGTTTTATTGTCATTTCCTCACAACTCATTTTCCGCAGCCAATTGGTATATAAATGATCGTTCCACCTCTGTATTCTGTGAAATGTTTTGGTTTTATTCATCAAATATTGACCGATCTTACTGTTATTTCCCCATGGATATTATATGGGGCAATTCCCCAACTCTTTTTGCAGTTTTTGCGTGATTTAATTCTATTATATCTGGCATAGCTGGCAGAATACATTTGTTCCAGAATGTCAGAGGAACAAGACCTCAACACTGTTTTGACCACCATGATGACTGAATTACAACAACTGAAGATTCAAGTAGGAGAAACATGTACCCATCTGGCAGAGTTGGAAGCTTTGGCTGCGGCAGCAGTATAGGCGGAGACTTCTGTCTTTACCCCCTCAGTTGATTCACTTAACTGAGGGGGATGATGTAGAATCTTACTTTTTTGATTTCTGAGCGCACTGCAAATGTAATAGATGGCCAAGGTCGGAGTGGGCTTACATTCTGGAACCCTACTTGAAGGGAGAAGCTTATGACACATTAAATATGGAGGTGTATAACCGCTACGGTGTGTGTCAGCGGCACAGCAGGTGAGAGAATGGTGGGAGTGGACGTTTGATCCGGAGCAGCCAATAAGAGCTCAAGCCTTTGAGGTTTGGGGCAAAGTCGGGCGCTGGCTACGGCCAGATGTGAACAGTGCCCAAATGATGGCCAAGCTCCTAGCCTGTGAGACCTTCATCAATGCCTTCTCCAACCAACTCGCCCAGCAAGTCTGTAAACAAGAAGTTACCTCCATGGATAACCCCACAGAGGTGGCTGAGTGACACTGGATGGTCTGTAAACCGGATGGGTCAGAATGGTCCTTTCATCAGCCTTGACAGGTTTTGTGCACCTCACCCTGAACCTACCTGACCACTCACAGAAATCTCCTCCTGTAAGAAGGACAAATCGCTCATCCCTCCCCGCTGTTCTGTTTCAAGGGGGGGGGGGGGGGTTGGACATATGTTTCCCGCATGCCAAACCATGGAGCCCATGGATTGTTTTCACGGCAAGGGAGAGAGGTATTGTGCTCTGATCAACCCTTTGTCTCTCCCTTATATGGGAGTAGTAATATTTAATGGGTATAGGGTGATAGCTATGTTTGACTCCAGGAGTAAAATTTCTATTGTTGCTCACCATTATGTTTTGCCATGACAGTGGTTAGAAATCAAGACCAGTCTTAGATGTATTTACAGGGAAACTTGTTATTACAAATCTGCCTCATGTGTCATCTCAGTTGAGAATATCATGAAAAGTCTGGTGGTTGCCGTATTACCCAATCCACCTTATCCTGTGATACTAGGGTGAGACTGGTCTGACAGTAACAGTAATAACACTAATCCGACTGCCTCCACACCGTGTACGATGGCACATAGGACCGATACAGCAACTCAATCTGACAGAGATGAGGGTCCTTTAGGCAATCCGGAAGTCACTCCAACTACCGAAGAACCAGGACGGTCTGAAACTCTGCCCATTGAAGTTGAACAAGACCCTATTCAAAAAGTAGCTTCTCAGTTTAGATTAATGCCATCCTCCTTTAAAAGGGAGCAGTGGAATGATGATTCCTTAAAATTTGCGAGAAATGCATTTATTTCTGTTAATGGACAATCATTCCACGATCCCACGCCATGAATGCCCTACTTTGTTATTAAAAATTATCTCTTGTATCAGGTGGCAGCACATGAGGGGGAGGTGAGGTCACTGTTGTTAATCCCGTGTACTTATTGGCGGCAAGTATGTGAATTAGCTCATGCCCATCTCCTAGGAGCCCATTTGGGGATCGAAAAAGCACTTGAACAAATTAAGTTCTGATTTTATTGGCCAGGAATAAATGGGGAGGTCAGACGATACTGTGCTTCATGTCCAGAATGCCAGCTTCATCAGATTCCTAGAAAGGACCGTGCTCCTCTTATTCCTCTACCCCTTATTGACATGCCATTTAAATGGGTCGGCATTGCTCTCATTGGACACCTCAAACCCTCATTATATGGCCATAAATATATTTTGGTCATGGTGGATTATGCCACTTGATTTCCAGAAGTTGTTCACTTGCGCTCAGCAACCTCTAAAATAGTCACACGGGAATTAGTAGGGATATTCACACATCTTGGGATTCCCAAATTGGTACCAACAGACCAAGGAACTCCCTTCACTTCAGAAACGTTCAGGGAGGTTGCTAAATACTGCAAATTAAACATCTTAAAACATCGGTGTATCACCCACAAACAGATGGTCTGGTAGAATGATTTAATCAAATGCTTAATTAAGCAGATGTTAAGCATGGTAGTTAGCAAGGATGGAAGAAACTGGGATCAGTCGGTTCCCTTACTATTATTTGCCTATAGGGAAGTTTCGCAGACCTCTATGGGCTTTTCTTCTTTTGAACTCTTATACAGTAGATAACCCCACAGTCTATTGTACACACTAAAAGAAGAATGGGAAGAAGAGGTCCTCCATCCATCCATTATCCAACCCGCTATATGCTAACTACAGGGTCATGGGGGTCTGCTGGAGCCAATCCCAGCCAACACAGGGCGCAAGGGAGGAAACAAACCCCGGACAGGGCGCCAGCCCACTGCAGTGAAGAGGTCCTTCCCTCTTCAAATATTTTGGAATATATCGCTCAATTGCACGATAGATTGGCAAAAATCAGACCTGTACTAAAATAGCATCTAGAAAAGGCTCAAACAGTGCAGGTGCAATATTACAATCGGAACACACCACCCTCCGGGAATTTCTCCCAGGAGATCATGTTATGGTGCTCGTACCTACTTCCCATTCCAAATTATTGGTACATTGGCAAGGCCCATACGAAATTAAGGAATGAAAAGGACTCATCGATTATTCAGTTAAACAACCAACTTGTTGGCCGAGCGATTGTATTTATTATGTAAATTTGCTGAAACCATGGAAGGATAGAGAGACTAAGCCCCCCTCTGGTCCGCCATGCTCCCTTTTGTCAAACACCAAACCCATAATTTCGGATATTATTTGACTTGGCAACAGGAGCTGGAAACAGCCATCCTGTCGACCCCGTAAATAGTGAGCTACCTGGTTGCATGGCGCTGATTGAACATGACGTCATTACTGACCTGGGAGTGATTGTCTGAGAATGCCCATATCGGCTTCCCAAGTCGAAAAAGACTGAAGTGGATTTAGAAATTAGACATATGCTGGATATGGGGGTAATTGAAGTGTGCTACAGCCCATGGTCCAGTCCTATCGTCTTTGTTCCAAAACCTGATGGGTTGTGGAAGTTCTATAATGACATCTGATGACTCAATCTGGTATCCAAATTTGATGCTTATCCGATGCCTCAAGTTGATGATCTCCTCGAATGGCTAAATAATGCTCAATATCTAACTATCCTTGATAGGAATAAAGGGTAATGGCAAATTCCCTTAATGCGTTCCACCAAAGAAAATTCACCTTTAGTACACCTAGCAGACACTGGCAATACATGGTACTTCCATTTGGTTTGCCCGGGCACCAGTGACCTTTCAACATGTGGTGGACACACTGTTATGGTCCCACAATTCCTACAGTGCCGCCTACCTAGATGATGTAGTCATCTATTCCGGCACCTGGAAGGAACATATACGGAAGGTTACAGCTGTTCTCTTAACACTTGCACATGCTGGACTTCTGATCATTCCGAAGAAGTGTTTCTTCGGGCAGAAAATAGCCAAATATTTAGGTTATCTGGTGGGAGGAGGTACAGTGAAGCCACAGTGCTCTAAAGTCGATGCCATTATTAATTGGCCCTGTCCAATAATTAAAAGGCAAGTTCAGGCTTTCCTAAGATTAGCAAGTTACTACTGCCGATTTGTTCCTCTCTTCTCAGAAAAGACTATGCCTCTAACTGATTTAACAAAGAAAATTGCTCCCCTTAAAATGGTTTGGAATGACAAAACTGAAGCCGCATTTTGTGACTTGAAGATGGCCCTTATGTCAGCACCTGTATTAAAAACTCCTAAGTTTTCTTTTCCTTTTATCCTCCAGACCGATGCGTCGGACACAGGACTCAGTGCCATGTTGAGCCAATGCATTGATGGTGCTGAACACCGCGATATGTATCTTAGCCGGAAACTGTTAGATCGAGAGACCAGGTATGCGGTGGTGGAAGGAGAGGCCTTAGCGATTAAGTGGGCTGTGACACAATTACGATACTATATTTTGGAACGGGAGATTACTCTGATTACGGACCATGCTGCTTTACAGTGGATGGCTCTGCATCGTGAGTCTAATCCTCGTGTCATTAGGTGGTTTCTTGAATTATAACCTTAGAGATTCAGAGTCACTTATCATCGAAGTTCTCTCCAAGCCAACGCCAACGCCCTCTCCCATATCTAGGAGGCCGAGGGGAGGGGTTATGTCACACATGTGCGCTTAGGAGGCAGTCGACAAGCCCTGAGGTGAATGATATAACACAAGATATGGCTTTGATTTGGGGTACTGATTCCTCTCTCTCTGTCTCTACAGAACAAAAGAAGACAAACCGTAAATACGTACACACACTCACCGACAACACTTCCGGTCTCTGAAAATGGCTTCCTCCAGATAACTCCAGTGGATAATGTCACTTCCGGTCCATCTGTGATGACGTCACTTCCGGTCTTATCGGTTTCATCGTCATTTCCTCACAACTCATTTCCTGCAGCCATTTTGTGTATAAACAGGTCGGCCACCTCACCTGAGAATGTCACCTCTCCCCTGCTTAGTCCATGGAAGTTGGCTTAGCCGAGGTGTGCCCATGTTCCTTCGACTTCACTTAAAAAGGACCACTTAATGATCTATATGATGTTAGCAGACCACGAGATCCCTGCCTTGTTGGACTTAGGTAGTGACCTTTGTGTTGTCAGATGTGACTGCCTCAGCAGTACGTCCCTGTGTGGCACAGAGACTGTGAACATATTCTGTGTACATGGGGATGTTAAGGACTATGAGACAGTGCTGCTTCCTTTAAAATATAAGGGTCATTTCAGATTCCTGCCCATGGCCCTTGATGATCGGCCGGAGGAATGCCCTATAAAGTATCTATCTATCTATCTATCTATTCCCTAGGCTCTTAGCTGAGTTTGGGGCATCAGCCCTAGAGCCCCATGTTATCATGAATGAAGGGGAGGAACTGGTGGCTGTCGGAGAAGGCCTCGAGCCCCATTTGGACATTGAACCTGATCTATCTAGTGAGACCAGGAGAGACTCCTCTGATTTCCTAGAGCGGCTGGCTGGTCCATCTTCAACTTCTCAACCTGCTCCAGCCAGAACAAACAGAGCACTAGCGAACAGACGGATTTTGTGCGCTTGCAGCTAGCTGATAGCTCATTAGAATATGCATTAAAACAGGCTTGATCCGCTAATAACTCCTACTACCAGGAGCATGAGTCTGCGGGCTTGAAAACCCCACAGAAAGGTAGCTGCCTTTTTAGAGTGATTTCGGATCATTTAGGGGGTGAATTTATTGAACAGTTAGTCGTGCCTGAAGTACATAGGAACATACTTTTGCAGTTGGCTCATTCTCACATCTTGGGTGGACACCTGGGGGCTGATAAGACTAGGGATCGATTATCAAAATGATTTTATTGGCTGAATATGGGAAAAGATGTCGAACGATTCTGTAGGTCGCATCCTGACTGCCAGGTCATCTCTGCTTATAAAACTCCAAGTGCTCCCCTTTCGCCTATGCCTAATTTGAATATTCCTTTTCATCAGGTAGGACTAAATATTGTTGGCCCTCTTTCTAAGAGTAAAAATACGTATTAATATATTCTTGTGCTGGTTGACTATGCAACGCGATATGCTGAAGTGGTTGCTTTGAGAAAAGCTAACTCCTCCACTGTTGCCAAAGCTCTGTGTGAGATGTTTACTCATATTAGCATCCCTAGTGAAATTTTAACTGATCAGGGCATGCCTTTTACTTCTTGTGTGATGAAACAATTGTGTGACAACCTTGCCATTAACAAATTAAGTATGACTGTTTACCATCCACAGACTAATGGACTGACTGAGCGATTTAACAAGACTTTAAAAGAGATGATCAGGAGAGTTGCTCATGATGACCTGTCCTGCCTTTCTTTATGTTTGCTGTGCGGGATGTCCACTGGCTTGAGTCCTTTCAAGTTGTTGTTTGGTAAGCGCCCGCGAGGGTTCTTGGATGTTGTCCGTAAGGAATAGACAGTGATCCAGACAAAAGCTCACGGGCTGAGCTTTGTGGGTCAGGTAATTTCGTTGCAAGACAGGATTTCTAAACTGTCTTCTATAGAACATCAGCAATGTGAACAAGAAACACAGAAACGTCTATACCAGGGCTACTCAAATATAAATTTGAAAGGTCCACTTACTAAATTTCCATTCAGTCTGAGGTCCGGAAAAGTGACGGTCAAATTCCAAATAGAGAACTCCAAAAAAAGGCAATCCCCAAACTTTAGAACTATACACAAAAAAATGACATGGTAGGCCTTTTAGTGTGAAAGGTGACACCTTCTTTGTGCCACCAGTTGTTTGAACTTGGGCATAAAAGGTGTGAGGGCAAGGCGGAGGCACTGATGTAAATGTTCATTGGTGAGGGTGTTGCGGTATGTGTTTTTCACCATGTTCATAGTGGAAAAGGCAGATTCACAGCAGTACGTTGAGGGAAACATTGTAAGAATTTGAAGAGCCATCTTCTGCAGGAGAGGAACACCTGCCGCAGTAACCATCT
This sequence comes from Erpetoichthys calabaricus, assembly GCF_900747795.2. Lineage (NCBI taxonomy): Eukaryota > Metazoa > Chordata > Cladistia > Polypteriformes > Polypteridae > Erpetoichthys > Erpetoichthys calabaricus. Next base: position 340,236,272 of record NC_041395.2, on the reverse strand, counting down.
TTGTCCAGAAGGTGACAAGGTCACAGTGAGATTCCTGCAGTGCTAGGTTTTCTTGTAGCTCAATTAACTCTGTTTGCAGAGAAGCAGCACTGGCCCATTGGAAGACTTTTGTGGCTTCATTTGAGAATTCTGCAATATTTTTGACAAGAAATGGATTTTCGATGCACAGCAAGACTTGTTTTCCCAAAGGGAAATCTTCAAAGCGAGTTTGGAAATTTTTAATCAGCTTGTCCAGGAATTCAGCATAATTGTGATGGTGATGTTTTCCTGCAGTCTGATCCAAAAGTCTTGGGAAGTGAAGCAGGTCCTGCTGTAAGTCACATTTGAACACCTCCAGCTTCCTCTGGAAAGCACGGACAGCTAACATGAGGTCACACACTGTGCTGTTTTTGCCTTGGAGCTTCATATTAAGGTCATTAAGATGGGAAGTAATGTCCGTTAGAAAAGCAACAATTTCCATTTTCTCGTCATTCTTCATGAAATCCACAAACGGTTTGGCTTTTGCACTCTTCTGATCCAACAGAAATGTCTCAGCTCTTTCCGCAGTGCCCAAAAACGCTCCAGTACCTTGCCTTTACTAAGCCACCGGACATTGTTGTGAAGGAGCAAATCATCAAATGTTGCATTCACCTCTATTAGAAATGAGCGCAATAAACGATGTTGCAAAGCAGAGGATGCTCTCAGATAATTGACTAGTTTCATGACTGTTGTCATGACTTCTGAGTACCTTTCTCCAAGGCTGGCACACAAAACCATCTGGTGAATTATGCAGTGGTATGCCATGAGGTCAGGGTGGTGAGTTCTCAAGCGTGACACTAATCCCCTCTCTTTCCCAATCATACATGGTGCGCCATCAGTAGCAATGGAAACAACATGCTTCAGGTCTATCGCTCTGTCTCTAAGCATCTGTGTCACTGCTTCATAGATATCATCCCCCCTTGTGTGTCCATGGAGGTTTGTGAGACCCAAAACATCTTCATGAAATTCTCCCTTTTCTTCATCAAAAAATCTGACAAAGACCATGAGTTGTGCATTGTCCGTGATATCTGTGGATTCATCCACAGCCAATGAAATGAATTTGGCTTTTTTTATAGCAGAACTAAGTTGTTCAAGCAAATCATCAGTGAGTATTTCAGCTCGTCTTGCAGCAGTGGAATCAGAACAGGGTATTTGGTTTATTTTCTGGATTATTTCATCCTTTTGAGTCCCTTCAAACAGAGCAGTCACCACTTCACTCATACACTCTTTGACTACTTCAGCATCAGAGAAGGGTTTCTTGTTTTTTCCCAGGACCCATGCTACTCTAAGTGAGGCTTCTGTTGCCCGCTCCTGTTGTGTGGCTGATCTAACTATTACACTGCTTGTAGCTTCATATGATGATTTCAGCTGGTTTATTTTTATGGTCCTTACCTCTGAGTTCTGAGGGTAATTTTGTTCGAAATGTGCATGCTTGGTTTCATAATGGCATTTCACATTACCACTTTTGATTATTGCTACCGTCTCGTTGCAGATTAAACACATTGGTTTTCTGCTTCCCACGGGGAGCACGAACGCATATTTTTCTGTCCACTCACTCTTAAATTCGCGGTTTTCAAAATCAACTTTTCTTTTCTTATCAATGTACTGTCTTGAGCCAGCCATCTTCACTTTCAGTCAGCAAAAAAAAAATTCAGTTATCGAAATTTGCACTGCCTGCGAGTGATGAGACTGCCTGTTCGCCGGCCTGACCCAGAGCACGTGACCGGTACATAAATCTGGCTGCAGTGAATGAGCGAGCGAGCGAGTATTGGGGGGGGGAGGCGGGGAGTAGTGGGAACGATACTGTTACAACTGGTGTGATTGGACATAGATGAAGCAACCAAACCGAGTAGAAACCTCAAAGATATATCACGCGGAATCACAATTGCACACTTCATTGAGAACTCATTTGGATTATGATTACATTTGCATGTTTGTTTTGGCGTCGGTCCAGATTTAACCGTATTTGGGTCCGGATGCGGACCGGAGTCCGCCTATTGAGTACCCCGGGTCTATACAATAGACGCTGTAAACACTGTGAATTCAAGCCTGGTGATCGTGTTTTGGTTCTGATTCCAACTGACCCACACAAATCCCTAGCCATTATTGAGGAGCGTATGGGGCCAGTGAATTATAAGGTCAGAATACTGGGCTGGTGCAAACCATTGCAGATTTTACATGTTAATCTCTCGAAGGAGTGGCGTGACCCACAGGGGGTTTGCACTTCCTTGGCTGCTATCACTCAGACTGATGTTTCCATTGGTGATGATTTGACTGACTGGCAGAGTTGTTTTCTTTGATTGAATGGACCACAGATGTTTTTTTCACCATGCCGGGCTTGACTCACTTAGCAGAACTTAAAATTACTACTGAACCCGGTGTTAGGGTGCAGCTGCATCCATTTCAGATCTCGGAAGCGTGACAGAACATTGTGCGCGAAGAAGTCAAACAGATGCTGGCATTGGGTGTTATTTGAGAAAGTATGAGCGAATGGTGCAGTCCCGTTGTATTAGTCCCAAAATTGGATGGTTCGGTTCTATATCGATTTCAGATACTTGAATAATGTCTCCAAATTCGATGCTTACCCAATGCCCCGTGTTGATGAATTGTTGGAAAACTCGGTCAGGCCGCCTATATCTCCACACTGGATCTCACGAAGGCTGACAGTTGCGAGAAAACAGCATTTGCAACTCCTGACGGTCTTTACAAATTTAATAGACTTCCCTTTGGTCTTCATGAAGCGCCTCTGACTTTCCAGTGTATGATGGATCAGATCTTGGATCCTCATTCTGAATACTCCGGGGCATACCTCGATGATGTTGTAATTTTCAGTAATGATTGGCATACGCACTTAGTACAACTTCAGGCTGTTCTTCATAGCTTGAGACAGGCTGGTTTGACCTCTAACCCTAAGAAATATAGGTTGGGTATGTCTGAGACCCATTATTTGGGTTATTCAATGGGCAGGGGTTTGATCCGTCCCCAACTTAGAAAGCTAGATGAGGTGTTTGCTTACCCGCGACTGGAGACACAAAAACAGGTTTGTGTTTTTCTGGGGCTTGCCGGTTATTATAGAAGATTCATCCCTGATTTTGCAAATGGGGTTGCTCCACTTTCCGATCTTACAAGAGGCAGAGAGAACCGCCCTGTTTTCTGGTCAGATGTTTGTGAACGTTCGTTTTGTGATTTGAAAACTGCTTTGTCTTCTTACCCGGTTTTGCAGAATCCTGACTTCTCTAAGGATTTTGTTCTACAGAGGGGCGCTAGTGCGTTTGGTTTAGGAGCTATCCTGTCTCAGGTTTTTGATGGTGAAGAGTACACTATCATATTTTTAAGTAGAAAATTGCTCCCTCGGGAACACAACAATTCGACAATTGAGAAAGAATGTTTGGCGATTAAATGGGCTGTGGATGCGCTCCGTTATTATTTATGGGGTCGTGATTTTACATTGGTGATCACTCTCCTCTTCAATGGCTATACTGTCAGAAAGATACAAACTCTCGTCTCATGAGATGGTTCTTCGAGCTTGCAACCATATATACTTTTACTGTCAGACATTGACCCGGCTCTGCGCACAGTAATGCAGATGTCCTGTTGCTCCTGTCTGAACCTGATTTGGAGAGTTGCTTAATTCACGAAGGTGTAAATAAAGCTGAGGGTGGGGGTGTGAAGAGGTGGGCTGAATGCACCCCTAGAAGACGCTGTAGCTCCTCTGAAACCCCTTCTTAAATGGTGATACAATGGGAACAAATACAGTTTTTTACCTCCTCTATGCTCCATAGCTGCTGGCTTGTTGCTGCTCCCATGTCTCGTGATCTGCGTCTCATTTAACACTAGAATTACCAGAGCCTACGAAAAAACTTGTAGATCCATCCCACCTTAAAATGCTTCACACTTCTCTGTCAGCGTCTTTTGTCCTTTAAATGTGTTGATAAGCAGCAAACAGCAAGCAGTCTGCTATCACATCCCCCCACCGGCACACAGTTTTCTCAGCTCAAGGCTGTATAGAGTGAGAAGTCATGCAAAATGACACCTTTTATAAATACTATATAGTTATTTGGAACACTTGCATTTCATGTGTGTTCCGTGTCTACAACGATCTATGCACAGTAAACATCGTTAAAACAGAAACGTTTTTCATGTTTTAGTAATAATTGACAAAATGCAGGCATGAAGTGTATAATGTGTGAAGCCTGAATTCCAAATATCTTTATACACTTTCACAAAAGATAAAAGTATAACAGAACAAATGCACTTTTTTCTAAGGCTATAACTGAAGGAAAAGAAACCAGGTTAGTGCTACTTGCTGTTCTGACTTCTTGGGTAGTATACTGGTTAGAGCTGCCGACTTCAACTCATAAGGTTCTGGGTTCGAGTCTTAACGTCTTCCAAAATAAACGTTTTGAGTAGTGAGCTGTTCTTATTGTTAATATTATACAATAAAAGCATACATTTGATTTGCGACTGTAACAGCCGCTGTAAATGTATAGTACTTGTCAAAGTTAGCGTCTTTTTTTTTAGTTTTACTAGTTTTACTTTATTTACTTATCTTACAGCATAAAGTCACAAGTATACTGCAGAGCTTCCTCTGTTTGATCGTCAAGGGCATGCTCACAAATTACAAGTGTAATGCCACGAAAAATACCTGCTGACACTTCAGTACGCGAGCAATGGTACAAGAATGCAGTTAGACTTTTTTTGGGCACATACACCACGCTAGTGTTTAGATCTGGACGGTGTAGCATTGGCGAGCTCTGTAAGCCGTGCTGTTTCTTTGAAGGACAGGTGATTGGCAGGATGACGCCCAGACTTTTGCCTTTACACCTGGTGCAGCTGCGTTGTTCTTATATGTGAGGGTACGTTTCTTGCGGGGATGGCTTCTGTTTTCTCCGATCTGAGTTCACCTCTGTTAAAGTGCGTCTTTATTTGAAAACAGCAGTGTCAGATCGGGGCGAGCGTGAACGCTAATTTTGACAAGCACTATAAATTTACAGCGGCTGTTACAGATGTAAATCAAATGTATGTTTTTATTGGATAATATTAACAATAATAGCAGCTCTCTACTCAAAACGGCAAACTTGAGAAGCTGCCAGCATCGAACCCATCGAGTCCTATAAATGTGCACCGTGTGTTACAGACGCAAACCAAGTGTATGTGTGTACTGTATAATATTAACAACCAGAAAGCCCGCGATTCTCGAAAGAATCGCAAATCCACGAATGGCAATCACTGTCTGTTCCCTCCGATATGTGGAAGGATGCAATATCATGGAGGGTGGGTGTGTCTGGGGAAATGTCATGGTATTAAATAAACATATGTGTACTAAAGTGGTTTCGTTTTGTGGAGCCGTGATTCCTTTGCCTCTGTTGACACCAACTGCTGGCACAGTGGATTACAGCAAGTTTAGTTTACAGATTGTGTTGTTTGGGTGCTACCTACTGACTCCGGCAAGCCACCGGGTTTGACTGTAGGGCACTGAGGGGCTGTGCGTATGCGCCTCGGTGCGTCCTGCATTCAGAGTGAAAGGTGATGGAGGGTGGGAGATTAATGGATTAAACTCGTCTGTTACTGAGAGTCCGTAGGAGCAATATTCTTTCATTGATACCTGTGATCTTTTCTGTGCTTAATATCTGCACATTCCAGCACTCCATCCTTCCTGGCCAGTTGGAAACAAAATGGGGTATGTGAAAGTATCAAGTTTAGGAAAACAAATGTCCACGCGTTGAAATTTAGGTTGGTTGGTTCCATCAGGACGTAAATGCATGACAATATCGCGGTGAAACGGAGACTCACCGTCTTTACTTTGAAACACAATCGCCACTTCATTAATGATGGGAACATTGTATCGTCTGGGATCGTGTTCTTTGTCCTTTATTAGCACTAAGGCAATTTTAGTTGGTGCCACACCGTCCGCCTCCGCTTTTGTATTGGCTTCTTTTTCAACCTCATGTAGCATTTTTATAGAGTTTGCTAATGGGTGATTGGTTATGACTTCAGCTACGTTTCTCATTATCAGCTCTGTGCATTGCTTGTTTTCAGGACGGTTCATTCGTCGATACACTGCATCATCTAGATCCAACACGTACATTTGGGCAAATGTGCGGTGGTGATTTGGCTCAGGGTGCACTGTTCCAATCCGATGCAATGTTTGTCCACACACGCGAAAGCAGTATGGGCCATTCCCAGGTGGTGGCTTGATGACACTCATTAATCCCAATGACTTTGTATCCCTTGTGCAGTTTCATTTTGGATCCGTGCCTGCCTTGCATGTAGTGTTTCAGAAATGCGTTGTAGGCGCCTTTGTTTATTGTTTTCTTTTGTATTTCCGTTACTTGAGGTGTTTCGTTTTGGAGCAGTGACCTCTTTTGCAGTTTCATTTTGGATCTGTGCCTGTCTTGCATGTAGTGTTTCAGAAACGCGTTGTAGGCACCTACGTTCATTGTTTTCATCCCTACGGGCTCGGTGTAATCGTTGAGCTCTGTGTTTTTGGAGCCGTGAGTCCTTTGCGTCTGCTGTTTCAGAGGCGCATTGTAGGCGCCTTGGTTTAGTTTACAGGTTGTGTTGTTTGGGTGGTGTTGTGTGGGCGCCACCTACTGACTCTGGGAAGCCGCTGTGTTTGACTCTGGGGTGCCGCGGCGCAGTGCGCATGCGTTTCGGTGCGCCCGTGCATAAATTAAACTGTGGTTTAGTAAGATAGATAAGAGCAGCTCATTACTGAAAACAGCAAATATAGGAGTGAGCCGGGATCGAACCGGGGACTCTTGATTACACCGGGGACGCTTGATTACAAGTCAGCAAATTTTACCACTACCCTACAGAAACTGTTCCTTTTTCTTTATCCTTTTGTGAAAGTGTTTACTTGATCTTTGGACTTCAGGCTTCATATATTATATACAGTAATCCTTCGCTACTTCGCGGTTCACTTTTTGCGGATTCACGACTTCGCGGATTTTATATGTAAGCATATCTAAATATATAACGCGGATTTTTCGCTGCTTCGTGGGTTTCTGCGGACAATGGGTCTTTTTACTTCTGGTACTTGCTTCCTTAGCTGGTTTGCCCAATTGATTTCATACAAGAGATGCTATTGGCGGATAGCTGAGAAGCTACCCAATCAGAGCACGCAGTTAAGTTCCTGTGTGCTACTGATTGGCTCAGCGACGGAGTGTTGCATTAACCAGGAAGTCTCATCTCACTCATTCAGCATTAACGTGCTACTGCCAACAGAAGATGCAAATGATTGCAGAAAAGGTAAAAGTTTTGGATATGTTGAAGGAAGGGAACAGCTACACCGCTGCAGGCATCAATGAGTCCACGATTCTTTTTATTTAAAAAGGAGGAAAAGCATATAAGATCTATGGCCGCAGTGTCCTTTAACCAGGGCGCAAAACAAGTTGCAAGTGGATGTGATAAGGCAGTAGTCTGGATGGAATCTGCTTTAGGAATCTTTACAACAAGGTCGACGACGTCATGACCGCCTACAAGCTGCTACGTGTACTTCGTTATACAGTAAGTGTAAACTTATCTACCGATTTCATACTGCTTAGCAGTTGTCCCTGTTATTAATAGAATAAAGGGTGGGTTGTAAACAATACAGGGAGGGTTTAAAAACGTCCAAATACACGTTAAGTAATTAAATAAATATGGTGTCCCTACTTCACGGAAATTCAGTTATCGCGGTCGGCCTTGGAACCTATCTCCCGCGATAAGTGAGGGATTACTGTAGTTTATGCCTACATTTTGTCATTTACTACTAAAATATGAAAAATGTTTCTGTTTTAAAAATGTGTTTACACAGATTACTGTAGAAACGGAACACACATGAAATGCGTGTGTTCCAAATAACTGATCTATATTTCCACTCTAAAACTATAGCAGTTCAGTCACTCCCAGATAATCAAACAAGGCATGAGCTGGGAAAACTTAGTGAACGTTCTGCGACGGTGGGGGATGGAATAGCCGGCTGCTTGCTGCTCCTCTTAATCGGCACATTTAGAAGACAAAAGAGAGGTGAGAACGGTTTTAAGGTGGGCCAGATCTACGAGTTTTTTCATAGACTCTGGTAATTCTAGTGTTAAAAGCCTTTACAGCAGCTGTCCTTTTGTCTCTTTGCCTTGTCTTTCCCCCTAGACATCCACTGCTTTGTTCTTTATGCTTTATTATGCTGTTTACTAATAAAGTTTATGTTTCTTGAAAACCCTGAATGATCTGTGCAACTGCATGACCCAAGCGTGGCAGCCCCTTTAACTTCCAGCTAGGGAACCAGAGAGTGGGGAGAGAGAGAGAGAGAGAGAGAGAGAGAGAGAGAGAGAGAGAAAGAGAGAGAGAGCATTATTACATTTTTTTGTGATATTCCATCTGTTGGAATGACAGAGGCATAACAGCTACAAAGATACAGATGCACAGACAGTTATTCTTCTATTAAGGAGGCTATTTAATAGCCATTGAAAAATGTAAGCAAATATGACTGTTATAAAATTTTACCAGCTCTTCTGATAGTACTTCAGACTCAGAATTTCACTTAATTGTATACACTGGTCAATGAATGCAATTACTTTTGTAGACTTGAAACTCTGATTTTAAGAGAATATATGACAGTACATTCAACACTCATTCGATTTGTCATTGCTGCCATATTTCAACAGGATATGTTGTTTAAATCATAATTCCCGAAAGTCATTTTATAAATTGTGACACGTGAGTCACTGTCTTGTACCCTAAAGATGATGCTGAATCCACATACTTTTGCAAAACCAGCTTTATTCTTCCTCGAAAGAGGAATAGCAAGGTTACTTATTGTAGCAGGATCTACCATTCTACTATACACAGACACAGCAAGCAGGCAGGGTCGGGGCCCAGTCACTGGCCAAGTTATAATGTGCCCTGCATCATCCATTGGGCAACTAGCGCTTCGCGCATGGCAGCAGTCAGCTTGTAGTTGTATCTGTGGTGCTGTGAATCTGCGGTTGCCTCGGCAACAGACAAGCAACCTTCAACAGACGCGGTAGTCACTCTTCTGTGTGTCGTCCAGTTGGGGAGGGTCTTAAAAGACTTTGGAAATCTCACAAAATTGTCCAATACCAATATTAATTCCAAAGATACACTTCAAATATTTTTCCCCTCATTTCTTCTGACTCTACACATTTTCCTTTTACAGTCAGTGAAGGCATCAGAATATGAGGCCTAATCTGTCAGCTACGGTTCATCTGATGCTTTTTGCTTACCTTGTTTTTAACGCCTATAGTAGCCAAATGTGAAAGGACAGCAATGAATGGCAGAATGCTGACCAGAGTGAGGTGAGTCAAGGGGCTTTATTGGTCTTTTTCAGAATCATGAAGCATAATGAGTGAGAGTAGTTTCATTAACTGTATTGTCTCTGTAGTCTTGTGAATATCTGATACTGATCAAATTTCTTGAGATAGAAGCTTGCAACAGCCAATCTTTAAAACACGTGCCATTGCATGATGTGCATGTCTTTGAAATGGCTTCTTCCATGGACCTACAGTCACATACGGGACATTTCAGATTAACCACAGAATAAGTTGCTTATGTTTCCAGTTCATTTTCAGTAATGTATGAGACGTGTGGCAGACATCTTTTCACATAAGAAAATATATTTACTGCTTATCCCACTAATCTGGTTTATTGTTTTCATTAATGGGCCAATATCTAATCAGGAAATGAATGTACAAAAATGGGTGAGGGGTCAAAACTGGAAAGGCCAGAAAAAGCCGGTCAACAACCCAAAATGAAATACCAACGCAGAGTCAAAAAGCAATAGAAATGGTTGGTACACCAGAGGTTTAACATACATAAAGGATTTTTTTTTTGGAAGTGGAAAGAGTGCCAGACAGAGTGATGATTATGAAGCTGGAAATTGGAGGTGTGGTGATGAATGTTGTTAGTGCATATACCCCACAAGTTGGGTGTACGATGGTTGAGAAAGAAGATTTCTGGAGTGAGTTGGATGAAGTGATGAACAGTGTACCCAAGGGACAGAAAGTGGTGATTGGAGCACATTTCAATGGACATGTCGGTGAACGGAACAGAGAAGATGAGGAGGTGATAGGTAGGCATGGTGTCATGGAGAGGAATGAAGAAGGTCAGATGATAGTGGATTTTACAAATAGGATGGGCATGGCTGTGGTGAATACGTATTTTAAGAAGAGGGAGGAACATAGGGTGACGTACAAGAGTTGAGGAAGATGCATACAAGTAGATTATATCCTGTGCAGAAGAGTCGATCTGAAGGAGATTAAAGACAGCAATGTGGTGGCAAGGGAAAGTGTAGTTAGACAGCATAGAATGGTGGTCTGTAGAATGACGCTGGAGATCAAGAAGAGGAGGAGAGTGAGGGGAGAGCCAAAGATCAAATGCTGGAAGTTGAAAAAAGAAGACTGCAAGGTTGAGTTTAGAGGGGAGGTAGACAGGCATTGGGTGGCACTGAAGAGTTACCAGACAGTTGAGAAACTACAACAGAAGTAGTAAGGGTGACAGCAAGAAGGGTGCTTGGTGTTACATCTGGACAGAGGAAGGAGGAAAAGGAAACCTAGTGGTGGAATGTGGAAGAACATGAGAGTATACAGAGGAAGAGGATGGTGATGGAGAAGTGAGATAGTCAGAGAGATGCAGAAAATAGACAAGAGTACAAGGAGATAAGGCGCAAGGTGAAGAGAGGGGTGGCAAAGGCAAAGAAAAGGAATATGATGAGTTGTATAAAAGGCTGGACACTAAGGAGGGAGAAAGGGACTTGTTCCAATTGGCTAGACAGAGGGATCGAGCTGGGAAAGATGTGCAGCAGGGTAGGATGATGAAGGATAAAGATGGTAACGTACTCACAAGCAAGGAGGGTGTGTTGAGAAGATGGAAAGAGTACTTCAAGAGGCTGATGAATGAGAGAGAGAGAGAGAAGGTTGGATGATCTGGAGATAGCGAAGCAGGAAGTGCAATGGATTAGCAATGAAGAAGTAGGTACAGCTATGAAGAGGATGAATTATGGAAAGGCTGTTGGTCCAGATGACATTCCTGTGTGAGCATGAAGGTGTTTAGGAGAGATGGCAGTGGAGTTTTTAACAAGATTGTTTAATGGAATCTTGGAAAGTGAGAGGATGCCTGAGGAGTGGAGAAGAAGTGTACTGGTACCGATTTTTAAAAATAAGAGGGGATGTGCAGAGCTGTAATAACTACAGAGGGATAAAATTGATAAGCCACAGCATGAAGTTATGGGAAACAGTAGTGGAAGCTCAATTAAGAAGAGAGGTGATGATTAGTGACCAGCAGTATGGTTTCATGCCAAGAAAGAGCACCACAGATGCGATGTTTGCACTGAGGGTGTTGATGGAGAAGTATAGAGAAGGCCAGAAGGAGTTGCATTGTGTTTTTATGAACCTGGAGAAAGCATATGACAGGGTGCCTCGAGAGGAATTATGGTATTGTATGAGGAAGTTGGGAGTGGCAGAGAAGTATGTGAGAGTAGCACAGGATATGCACAGAGGAAGTCTGACCATGGTGAGGTCTGTGGTAGGAGTGACGGACTCATTCAAGGTGCAGGTGGGATTACATCAGGGATCGTCTCTGAGCCCTTTCTTATTTGCAAGGGTGATGGACAGGTTAGCAGATGAGATTAGACAGGAGTCCCCATGGACTACGATGTTTGCTGATGACATTGTGATCTATAGCGATAGTAGGGAGCAGGTTGAGGAGATCCTGGAGGGGTGGAAATATGCTCTGGAGAGGAGAGGAATGAAGGTCAGTAGGAACAACAAAGAATACATGTGTGTAAATGAGAGGGAGGTCAGTGGAATGGTGAGGATGGAGGGAGTAGAGTTAGTGAAGGTGGAGGAGTTTAAATACTTGGGATCAACAGTACAGAGTAATGGGGATTGTGGAAGAGAGGTGAAAAAGAGAGTGCAGATTGCGTTGGTTTGGACATGTGCAGAGGAGAGATGCTGAGTATATTGGGAAAAGGATGTTAAAGATGGAGCTGCCAGGCAAGAGGAAAAGAGGAAGGTCTAAGAGAAGGTTTATGGATGTGGTGAGAGAAGACATGAAGGTGGTGGGTGGGTGTGAACTAGACGCTATATATCACCCGACCTGGCACAGACACTGAGGCATGTGTAAAAGCACAAAAAGAGTTTTATTTTTCCTCACCTGTGGGGCACGTCTTCCACGTGAACCCCACAGGCAATACACAGTCACAAAAGGACATAACTCAACACAAACAACCCTTCTTCTGGCACCACCACTCCTCCCAGGCAACCTCGTCCTCTTCCTGCTGATTCTGGCCCTGAGTGGTAGTTGCCAGTCCTTTTTATACCCCAACTGGAAGTGTTCCAGCTGCTTGACAATCTGGTTCCAATTGCACTTCCGGGTGGGGCTGAAGAGTTGTCCAGCTGGGCTGTGGAATCCATGCAGCACCCCCTGGCGGCCACCCCAGCTCCCAACCGGGCTGTTGAGGACTCCATCTCCAATTAGTAAATAATGGATTAATTAAACAATTAGAATACCTAGAAAAGTAGAATGAAAATCAAGATGAAAATACTGTTAAAAAAATACATTATTCCCATTTATCTGCCTGGTATATATATATATATATATATATATTATATATATATATATATATATATATATATATATATATATATATATATATATTGTAGAAAAGGCACTATATAGGTGCCTGACCCGGCACAGAAGGACACAGGGGCACGTATAAAACAAGGACTTTTATTTTTCTCTTCACCCGTGGGCACACGTCTTCCCCGTGACCCACAGGCAATACACAGTCCCAAAATCACTCTTTTCCACACCACACAATAATCCTTCCTTTTCACCACCACTCCTCCACAAGCGTCGTCTCCTTCCTCCCAACTCTGGCTCCCTGAGTGGTGGTGGCTGGCCCTTTTTATAAACCACCCGGAAGCATTCCAGGTGCTTGACCACCTGGTTCTAATTGCACTTCCGGGTGGGGCTGAAGATTCGACCAGCCGGGCTGCAGACTCCATGCAGCTCCCCCTAGCAGCCATCTGAGCCCCCAACCAGGCTGTGGAGGACTCCATCTCCCATGGAGCCATGCGCTAGGTTGGGGAATCATCGTCTGCCATGGAGGCTGCCACCAAGCGTCCCGGGGGAGGAATTGAACTGTCCATGGTTGCTCCCTCGGAACAGATGCGGCAGGGGTGTCCCTGCCGGGCATGGGACCCGGCTGTCCATTACAATATATATATATATATATATATATATATATATATATATATATATATATATATATATATATATCTATACTAATAAAAGGCAAAGCCCTCACTGACTCACTGACTCACTGACTGACTGACTGATTCACTCATCACTAATTCTCCAACTTCCCGTGTAGGTAGAAGGCTGAAATTTGGCAGGCTCATTCCTTACAGCTTACTTACAAAAGTTAGGCAGGTTTCATTTCGAAATTCTACGCGTAATGGTCATAACTGGAACCTGTTTTTTGTCCATATAGTCTAATGGAGGAGGCGGAGTCACGTACCACGTCATCACGTATTACGCCTCCTACGGAATCACGTGAAGTGAAAACAAGGAAGAGATTTACAGCACGAGTCAAATGCGGGAACGAAGGTAAATGACGTTAATTGTTGAGTGTCTTTTAATACTGTGTAAGCATACATATTAACAGATGTGCAATTAAACGTGTGCATTTACGGGGTGATTTCTCAGGCTTAAAAGCTCGCCTTTTATTAAAAAGGTAAATGCTGTTTTCATTCTGAAGGGCACAAACCACGTTAAGATTTCATGCTGAAGAGTAAGCTCAGCACACAGCTTGGTCATATTACAGCCGGAAGGGTGAACTGACAATATGATATACAAAGAGATCCTTAAGAAATAATTATTGATTCATTTTCCCTCAGTTTAAAAAGGTTTACTTTTCTTCTTAATAAAAATTTTAAAGCGGTACTTCGCCGCTGCGAAGCGCGGGTATTTTGGTATATATCAAAATATATCGCGTCATCACGCCTCCCATGTAAGCATGTGAACTGACCCGCTGCCGTTTGCAATGCCATATTCGCGAGATACAAGTTTAATGACAAGACACGAGGTATAAACGACAGTTTGGATCACTTTGTGACAGAGTTAAAATTGCTGTGGCCAGAAACTTTTAACTGCCGGATCTTAGCTAACATTAAATAAACCCGTGGACATCGCAACATCACACAAGACAGCGGCTCACATGAACTGACTGAACGCAGCAGGAGTGATCACTTCAATGAATCAAACCTATTCAAAAAACACATTTCACAATTGATAAGGTACGAAAACAATAGATAGATAGATAGATAGATTCTTTATTAATCCCAATGGGAAATTCACAATATGAAACCGATTGTGGATTTCCGTACAGCCACTGAAACTTTGTGACGGCACGAGACTTCAGGTCACGTGTCTGCAAAAGAACCTCATTCAGGCAACTATTTTTACTGGCGGTGGCTCGGGGGAGAGATTTTTTATTCCTCTCATCACCGTTATACCCTCTGATCTCCAATTTCAATTCAAACGCCTCCAATTTACACTAAGGCTCTGCTTAGCAATGGCAATTAATAAGTCTCCGTTGTTGAGTGTCTTTTAATACTGTGTAAGCATAGATATTAACACGTGCAATTAAACGTGTGCATTTACGGGGTGATTTCTCAGGCTTAAAAGCTCGCCTTTTATTAAAAAGGTAAATGCAAACTGTTTTCATTCTGAAGGGCACAAACCACGTTAGATTTCATGCTCAAGAGTAAGCTCAGCACACATCTTGGTCATATTAGAACTGGAAGGGCGAACTGACAACATGGTATACAAAGAGATCCTTAAGAAATAATTATTGATTCATTTTCCCTCAGTTTAAAAAGGTTTACTTTTCTTCTTAATAAAAATTTTAAAGCAGTACTTCGCCGCTGCCAAGCGCGGGTATTTTGATATATATCAAAATATATTGCGTCATCAACTATTTCTACTGGCGGTGGCTCAGGGGAGAGAGTTTTTATTCCTCGCATCCCCGTTATATCCTCTGATCTCCCATTTCAATTCAAACGCCTCCAATTTCCTCTAAGACTCTGCTTAGCAATGACAATTAATAAGTCTCAGGGACAGACCCTACAAAAGGTTGGCATTGATTTGAGGCAGGACTGCTTTTCACATGGCCAACTGTATGTTGCATGCTCAACAGTAAGCTCAGCACACAGCTTCGTCATATTACAACCAGAGGGGAGAACTGACAACGTACTATACAAATAGATCCATAACAAATAATTATTGATTCATTTTCCCTCAGTTTAAAAGGGTTTACTTTTCTTCTTAATAAAAATTTTAAAGCAGTACTTCGCCACTGCGAAGCGCGGGTATTTTGATATATATCAAAATGTATCGCGTCATCACGCCTCCCATGTAAGCACGTGAACTGACCCGCTGCCCTTCGCAATGCCATATTCGCGAGATACAAGTTTAATGAGAAGACACGAGGTTTAAACGACAGTTTGGATCACTTTGTGACTGAGTTAAAATTGCTGTAGCGAGAAACTTTTAACTGCCGTGTCTTAGCTAACATTAAATAAACCCGTGGACATCGCAACATCACACAAGAGAGCGGCTCACGTGAAGTGACTGAACGCAGCAGGAGTGATCACTTCGATGAATCAAACCTGTTCAAAAAACACATTTCCTAATTGCTAACGTAAGAAAACAATATGAAACCGATTGTGGATTTGCGTACAGCCACTGAAACTTTGTGACGGCACGAGACTTCAGGTCACGTGTCTGCAAAAGAAACTCATTCAGGCAACTATTTTTACTGGCGGTGGCTCAAGGGAGAGAGTTTTTATTCCTCGCATCCCCGTTATACTCTCTGATCTCCCATTTCAATTCAAACGCCTCCAATTTCCATTAAGGCTCTGCTTCGCTATGACAATTAATAAGTCTCAGGGACAGACCCTACAAAAGGTTCACATTCATTTGATATATATATATATGTATATATATATATATATACATATATATGTCAATGTATGTATGTATATATGTATGTCTAGATATATGTAGATATATGTGTATATATGTGTAGATATGTATATATATATATTTGTATATATGTAGATATGTACATTTATATATATATATATGTGTGTGTGTGTATGTATATGTATATATGTATATGTGTGTATATGTATGTGTATATATATATATGTGTGATATGTGTATATATATATATATATATATATATATTTGTATATATATGTAGATGTGTATATGTATATATATATTTGTATATATGTGTATATGTACATATATGTATATATATGTTTATGTGTGTGTGTGTATATTATATATATATATATATATATATGACAGCAACACTCATAACAGTGACAACACAATTACATATATATATATGTATGTAGATATGTATATATATATATCTGTCAATGTATTTTTGTATGTATGTCTAGATATATATGTAGATATGTATATATATGTGTATATATATGTAGATGTGTATATATATATATATGTAGATATGTGTATATATGTAGATATGTAAATATATATGTATATATATGTGTCTGTGTGTGTATATATATATATATATGTGTGTGTGTGTGTGTATCTATGTATGTATGTGTATATGTATATATGTATATGTATCTATGTATGTGTATATGTACATATCTGTGTATGTATGTGTGTATATATATATATGTTGATATATATATATATATATATATGTGGATGTGTATATGTATATATATATGTAGATATGTGTATATGTGGATATGTATATATGTATATATATGTTTATGTGTGTGTGTGTGTGTGTGTATAGCAACACTTATAACAATGACAACACAATTACATTGACAATCATGTTACATTATTTTTAAAATGTTTCCTTTTCTTTTTCATAACCTCTTTAACACACTACTTCTCCGCTGCGAAGCGTGGGTATTTTGCTAGTATCTATACTAATAAAAGGCAAAGCCCTCACTGACTGACTCACTCACTCACTGACTCACTCATCACTAATTCTCCAACTTCCCGTGTAGGTAGAAGGCTGAAATTTGGCAGGCTCATTCCTTACAGCTTACTTACAAAAGTTAGGCAGGTTTCATTTCGAAATTCAAAGCGTAATGGTCATAACTGGAACATATTTTTTGTCCATACACTGTAATGGAGGAGGCGGAGTCACGTATCGCGTCATCACGCCTCCTACGTAATCACGTGAACTAAAAACAAGGAAGAGATTTACAGCACGAGTCGCACGCGGGAACGAAGGTAAATGACGTTAATTTTTGACTGTCTTTTAATACTGTGTAAGCATACATATTAACACATGTGCAATTAAACGTGTGCATTTACGGGGTGATTTCTCAGGCTTAAAAGCTCACCTTTTATCAAACGCGGGAACAAAGGTAACTGACGTTGTTCACTGTCTTTTAATACTGTGTAACCATACATATTAACACATGTCCAATTAAACGTGTGCATTTACGGGCTGATTTCTCAGGCTTAAAAGCTCGCCTTTTACTAAAAAGGTAAATGCAAAACTATTTTCAATCAGTTTATTGAAACGCTCCCGTTAAGGATTGCAATAACATATTCGCGAGATAAAAGAACGAAGTAGGGGGAAATGGAGGAACAGCCGCAAACAGCGAAGAGCAAAAAATTAATTAAACAATTGAGAACGGAGCGAGTTAAGCATACAAGCATGTTCATAAGGGAAACAAACCACGGTGTAAAACGTAAGTTTAAATAAAGTTTATAGAAACGCTCCCGCTGCGGATTGCAATAAAATATTCGCGAGATAAAAGTTTAATGAGAACACACGAGGTATAAACGAACCACACGCCGTGGCGCAACGTTAGGGGCAACAGTTTCAACCATTCTATGATCTGCTTCTCGCAACTGAAAGACGGCACATGGCGGATGTTAGCCGACTTGCTGACCGCAACGTTAGGGGCTTCAAGTATGGCGCTGACGCCACATCTCAGTGCCAACACTTTGCAGACTGTACTTAAAAGACACGCCCTCCTCACTGGACAGTTAAAAACACCAATCAAACTAACGATGACATCAAGTATTACCCAATCAAAAGTAGGAAAGGAGGCATCTTCATAAAATGCGTGTGGGATGATTTGCATGAGACGCTGCTTTAAAAAAAAAATGATAAAAAAAATACGGGATAAATCCCGTCCAGTATTGATTCAAAACGGGACGCGCAATTTCATTGTCAAATGCGGCACGATTCCGTATTTTAAAGGACGGGTGGCAACCCTACAGTGCCAGGTAACCACCCATACAATCAGATTGTGATTCAGACTAGGAATGCAATGAATGTAATTACCCCGATCTACATACAAGGCGAAAGTCTTGCAACATTCAAAGATGATGGTTTGGGATAATTAGTACTTATTAAGTACACCATGGAACATAAAAGAGCTTATGAAGCCTTGGACCGAAAAAAGCAACATCTCAGAGATCGTACAAAAAAAAAAAGGAGGTAATGTCGTTTTACTCGCTGTAGATTTTAGTGAAACATTACCAGTTTTTCCACGAGGGAGACCAGCAGATGAACTCAACGCTTCTTTAAAATCCATGCTTCTCCCACGGTCGGTTATATGTCGCGTGTTCTCGGGTAGGTACACCAAAAAATGTATACATTTAAGCATGTAATGGGCAAAGAAAAAAATGAGGTATACCCGAAGGCACTGCAGTAGTACTCAATGTAACTTTACTTCTTAAATGTTAATGTTTTACTGTTTAATAATTTATACGCTTCTTATATATTGTTCAAATTCTTTTATCAAAATACCAGTGACAGCGCAATGCACGATAACATGGAGTGAATACACCATACGCATCTGCCCACGGCCGCCCTGGTGTGCGCAGATAGGAGTTGATTCTAAAATAAAATAAACATAAAAAGAGTAATACAATCATCACCCATAAAGCGGATAGCAGACGTGACGTATTATATGTGTACCACATTTCAAGTCAATAGGTGAAACAGTTTGCAAGCTACAGGTGATTTAAAATCCTGGACAGACCAACGAAAAGCCACGGTAGCAAATTATAGAAGAAGATTTTACTGTTTAATAATTTATATTTATATGAAATGTGCTTCTTATATATTACTTCATATTCTCATATGATAATGATGTTAATGTTGTTTATATTGATTTTTATATATATATACAGTGGAACCTCGGTTTGCAAGTAACTTGGTTCAGGAGTGTTTTGCAAGACGAGCTAAAATCTATATATTTAAAATTGTTTTCGTGTTTGAAATGGAAATTATGTATGACCATGCGATATGGAAATTACGTATGACCACAGAATATATTATAATACAGGAACTAATCACTTCGTTTGTGGACGCCATTTTTATATCGTCTTTACGAATTGTTATTATTTGTGTGAGAGTTATTTTACTGATATTAAAAAGAAGTAAACACAAACACGCCGATCTATCCCATAGAACTGCGCCCCATGCGACCCTCTCCCAGCCTTCACCTCTGGACTACAGCACTGAGCCGTCCGCCGCCAGGCGCGTTCTGACAGAGAAGTTTTATTTATTCGTCCACGTGACTGTTGCGGAAACTGCCACATTGTAATTTTTTTTAGTTGGCGGTACTTGATAGTAGAAGAGATGAGGAAAACAGCTTTGCGTCTTTCTACTTTTTAATTGCGCTGAGCTGTAAACAATGTGAAGACGAGACCACCTTCAGCAGCGAGGGGTCGTGAGAACAAAGTTCTCTGGGACGCTGGGAGGTGTGGAATGTCGGGCTCCTCTGCCGTGTTGAGAGCTTTGCAGTTTCGGGCAGCGTCCTCTCTTCTCGCACTGTTTGTGACACTTCAAGTGCCCCGTCGGCTCCTGGGAGAGTGGAAATCTTTGCGAATGAGTGTAATCGGCCCCATCGAAGCAGGACTCTGTTTCTAAATTGCCCTGCACAACTACTTACTGTCCCTTAAGGTGAGTTCGGGTCACTAAAACCTTACAACATTCAAGGTTGCTTTTGTGATCAATTATTTTAGGAAGATGGAGACTTTACATCTAAGAAGATGTACAGACCTCTTCATGTAAAGTGTTGGACTTGGGAATTGTTTGGACCTTCTGCCCGTTAAGCAAGGAAGGGCAGTGTCCACATTTATCAGAATTATTTTTCTCTTAAATCACAGGCACGTAGTGCAAGGTTGTCAGGCAGAAATGTGGACAATCACATAGAAAATGTAATTTCTATACCACAGCAGTTGTGTAGCACCTTTCACAAGCGATCTACTACTGAGAGATGATCCAAATACATTTTAGCTGCTGTTAGTACTACCTACCTGTTGTGTTATACCGCCTTTAAAATGTAGTTTACCTGAAACCACTCCAGTAGTGCTCAATGTATCTTTACTTCTTAAATGTTAATATTTTACTGTTTAATAACTTATAGGCTACATTTTATTTTCCCCTTGCACTCCGTGAGCGAAGCCACTGCGTAATCAGCCAGTTTTTAATAAATTTTAACTTGATAAACAAGCGAGGTCTTGCAATACGAGTAGTATGTATACACTTTGTCTGCTGAGCTTCATGTGATCACAACTGAGCTGATGGTTCTTCTCTCTCTCTTGCTGCGGGATTGTGGGCAATCGTCTCCTATTCTCCATCTGAGTCAGTGTGCATATAGTCATATAGTCAACATCCGTACGAGTGTATACTGTTTACTACAGCATTGTGACTGTGTGTGTGTGTGTGTGTGTGTGCGTGTGTGCGCGTGTGTGCTGTGACGTGCGAGTCCCCGTCTTGCACCCCAAAACACAAAGCTGAGTCTCAGTACTTTAGCAACACCAGCTTTATTCAGCTTGAAACAGCAACAGCGCAGTTATTTATTGTAGCGGGATCTGCCACTCTGCTATACACAGACACAGCAGTTAGGCAGGGTCGTGCCCAAGTAATACTGTACCCTGTACATTTATAATGTTCCTTGTTCCTTGTATCACCCATCGACAGAATCTTTTCGGATTCACTTTTATGGCAAACTGCTACAGCGCTGGGAGACTGCAATTGCTTTGGGACACTCTATCGCGTGTCGTCCCGTTGGGTGGAGTCCCACAAGAGTTTAGAAACTCACTCACACCAGCCACAATTGTTTTCAAAGGTAAAGTGCAGGTTAATTTGTTTTATGTATTTTTACTTTATATTTTGTATTAATCATTTTTATATGAATAGTTTTGGGTTGTGGAACGAATCATCTGAGTTTCCATTATTTCTTATGGGGGAATTCACTTTGATATATGAGTGCTTTGGACTTGGACTGTGAGCACGTTTCTGGAACGAATTATGCTCGCAAACCGAGGCACCACTGTATATATATATATATATATATATATATATATATATATATATATATATATATGTATATGTATATATATATACATATATATATATATATACACAAAACTTAGTTTTCTAATTTCTATATTGTTCCCAAAGCACAGAACTTGGGAAATAACACATCACTTAATTAGCCCAGGAGTCCAGTTAAAAACAGAAGCTGGTTGGAAAAAAACCTGCAGCCACAGGTGGTCCTCAGGACCGAGGTTGGGAAACACCATTTTAAGTCATTCTGGTGTGTGTTCAGGCCATAGTTTGTGTGAATTTATTTATTTATTTATGTATGTATGTATTTATTTAATTATTTATTTATCTATCGTGGAATATGGCCGGCAGCTTATCCTGGCCAATGCCCCCAAACCACCAGATGGAGCCATCCCTGCAACATGGTAATGGCCCCAAATTCCAGCAAGGCATCAGGTAACTTGGAGTCTTTCATCACAGCCCTGCTGGATACCATGGGGGCCGCCAGGTGACGCTGCAGGGAGGCTCAGGGACTTGTATTTTCCTTATAACCTGGAAGTACTTCCCAGTCATGGGGACAGACGAAATGATGTACTTCCGGGTTGAAGAAAAGAAGAAGTTTTCATCTGACCCGGAAGTGTTATAAACGTTGCCCATAGCAGGCAGTTACTCCCTGTGCTTTTAGGACACCAGCCCCACTGTAATGTCCTTCCACATCCAGGTTCTGGCATGGAAAGGAGGTATTGTTAGTCCCTCCCTGACCTTCTATTATCAAGGCTTTCTGGCCAGGTAAGGGGGTGGGCTTCACATGAGCTGAGATGCCGGCTCTTCTCTCACACTTGAAATGGATGGAGAGGTGGGCTTTATTCAAGGCTAACAGGAGCTGGCTGTGGGACTGCTCATATGTTTTGGCTCCTTTGCTTGCAATCCCTCTTGGTTGGGTTAGAGATAAAGACTACTGGTGGTCTCCTTCAACCTCCCACCCATCGCAACCCTACCAGGTGTCTGAGGTGTTCAGGTGCTTAAGTTGGAGAGTGAAAAAATGATCATACGGAGGGCTTTGTGGCATATTTCAAAGGGAATCCCAAATAAACACCCCTCTTCATTTATTGCAGTTGGTCTGGTCAATTTCCCAGTTAGCTTTAACGTTTTATTGTACAAATAACACCCAGTAGACATTTTGATATTGCAAAATCTTTAATTAGATGTTCAGACAGTACACTGATAATTTAAAAAATCTCTTGAGATTATGCTAAGGACATGACAGTAAATACCAACATCTGAGTTAGAAGACAGGAGAAGGACACTTAGAAGACAACATCATTGAAACACATGGAATCAAAATAAAGAAGAGGAGTTTAACAGCCTGCTTTACTTCTGTTGCCGATACTCTCTTGACACATTGGGACCAGAGTGTTGTACGTATTTTCAGTGTTTCTAATCTAAAATAGCAAACATAACATTATGAGACCCACGTAATCCAATTTGAAGGGCACAGTGGAACAAAGCCTCTGCCAATAGTATCAGGCACCAGTGTGCCAGTCCATTGCTGGTTCCACTCAAATTCACATGAGATGCCCATGTTGATGACTAACTGACCCCCAATGCACATCTTTAGAATGTGGGAGGAAAACTCAAAGAGAACTTCACCTGAGGGGTTTGAACCCAAGATGATGGTTCCAGGAAGCACCAGTGCAGCACCTCACCCAATCTGTAGACATGATAGCTAAATTAGAGCTTTGGCATTAAGAAAACCCCCTAAATAGAATGAGCTGAAATTAAACATGAAGAAATAAATGTGATGGTTATTTACTGTCTGTGTTTGATTTCTTTCAGACTGATTAAAAAGAAAAATCAAATTTAACGTTAATTTAAAAACCCGACCCTGATTTCAATTCAATTATCACCACATTTTTTATAGTGAAGCTGAGAGCGCCTTTTCACTCTCATTTCTCCTCAGAAATCTGCTCCATTGAGACGCCATTGTCAAGATAATCAAAAACCTGATGAAGGAAGGCTTTCATATCTGACCACCTTTGACATTTTCGCCTTGAAAACCAGGGCACCAGCAAAAATGGCCACTGCTACAATCAATGCCACTGCCACAACCACAGTATTCAGATTCAGATTCTGCCCTAAATCTGTGAAGAAAAAATAGGAAAAGAAAAAAATGTTATTTAATATAATGTACTGAATACAAAGATAGACTTATTATTTTATATACTTAATGTCCATAGTCATCAACGTCCCAAGACACTTCCCAAAAAATATTATAGGGGGGGATCCAATCAGTACTGGGACTGCTGAACAGAGGGGTTGCCACAAAAGAGGACTATATAACTCGTGTTTCAGTGTTCATGTGCATGTCTGGCAAACACCACTAGGTGGCAGTGTTTGTCTTTTTCACAAGAGGTAGCTAAAGAGTAATAACTTAAGGGAAATAAATTTAGGAAAATGAAAATGGAGAACAAAAGGTAACTTATTAGACTGTCCCCAACTTGTGAAATGTTAACTAGAGAAGCGTCTAGGCCAGGGATTCTTAAGCTGATGTCCCTGGAAACCTTGGGGGTCTATGGATGGTTTCAGAGGGTCCGTGAAAGTGAGATAAAAATTAACATTTATATTCACTATACAGCCCGGCACTGTTGATTCAGAGTAGATGTAGTAGTAGTAGTAATGGCAGTAGAAAACATAGTAGTAGTAGATCTGTTTTAATTTGCACAAAAGGATTGTGTTTCATAATTATAATGAGTGGCCATGACTTTTTGCATAAAAAGGAGTGTTTTTTTTTAGATTGTTTACTTTAAAGTTTGAGAGAATCAAATCTCGATAAATAAAGTACCTTATATTCATTGCATGCAAAGTTGTGTTTATGTTTATATTTCTGGGGAAGGGGGTTCATAGCTTTCATCAGATTCTCAAAGTGCTCTGTGACTCAAAAAGGTCTATGCTATATGTACACCTGCCATACACAGGAGAGGACAAACTTTCTGCCCATTTAAAGGGAATCAGATGCTGAGCATTACATAATAAACAAAGTTCACGAGATGGAGCTCCTCAAGGATGAGCTCAGGGCTTACAGGGCACATTGCTAACCCAAAAAGCAGTCCCAGGGATTTGACCAGAAGAAACCAAACTTTGGGTATAAGTCAGCCACCTCAGTGGGCAGTTGAGTTCAGAGCCACAACATTAATCGTGACTTGGATTAAATTGGCATAAGCAGTACAAAGACTGAGTGATTTAGGTAATAATGGAAAGACTTTGGAAATATACAGCTGTGGAAGTGGGCAGCCAACCCAGGGTGTAAACAGGACATTGGCTGTTTATTTAAGCCTAGAAAGGCAGCATATAGTGTTTATTTGTCCTTGTTTACCTTAAATTGTGCTCACTCCATGCATTCAGACCTATAATTGTTTTATTTTTATTTTTTAATAAATCTACTATTTTTGGGTCCTTAAGTTCCACAAATATACAATGGTTTTGGTATTTATACAAGGTAATGATAACCAGGTGCCATTGTTTGACACTGATTTATCGTACAATTTGGCTTATAATCCATAGGATTAGCAATAATGATAGATACAAATATTATGAAATTCACTATGCTAATGGAAGTTCTAAATGATTGATATCATTTTACAACATATTAATTTTACTTTAAAATGTGTGCTCTTGCGTATTGTGACTTACATTAAGTAAACCTTAATATTCAGAGACAGTACTCCTTGTTCTCCTCCACATGTCACGGCACATAAGAAATGATTTCTGTAAACAGGTTTGTAGTAGTGCTCACTTAGAAAGGCGCTATATAAAAAGATAGGGGTTTAACCACTCTTCCCAAGTGTGAGGCGACCTCAAGGCAGATGTAGAATATGAAAGGCCTTGGATGTGTTGAAAAGCCTGGAAACACCTGGGAATCTACAGGAGGTGCAGTAGTTATAATGAAATTTTATGGGAAGTATTTTGTGTCCAGTATTGTTTGTCACCTGGACATTCATCAAAAGGAATGGACTTCAAAAAAGAAAAAGAAAAAATTAATCTTTTAAGTGACTTTCACTGCACCCTACAATATGTCAGGCTTCTTGTCTGCCTTCCCTTTGTTACCCTTGCTTGTCTCATATGATGTAAAGAAGACAACAATAAATACTATTTATGACAGTCAAGCTAGTTTTGAAGTGAAACTGCATAAAAAAGTTCACAGACACATATACAATAATCTTCTTTTGGCTGCTCCCATTAGCGGTCGCCACAGTGGATCATCTGTTTCCATCTCTTACTGTCCTTTGCATCTTGCTCTGTCACACCCACCACCTTCATGTCCTCTTTCACTACAATCATAAACCTTCTCTTAGGCCTTCCTCTTTTTCCTCTTGACTGGTAGCTCTGTCCTTAACATCCCAAAATAACCAGCATCTCTCCTCTGCACATGTCCAAACCAAGACAATCTCGCCTCTCAGACTTATTTATTTATTTACGCCTGTCTCCAAACCGTCCCACCTGAACTGACCCTCTAATGTTCTCATTTCTAATCCTGTCCATCCTCGTCACACCCAATGCAAATTTTAACATCTTTAACTCTGCCACCTGCAGCTCTGTCTACTGTTTTTCGGTCAGTGCCACTGTCTCCAACCCATATAACATAGCTGGTCTCACTACCACCTTCTAGACCTTCCCTTTCACGCCTATTGGTACCCGTGTGTCACAAATCATTCCTGACACTTTTCACCACCCATTCCACCCTGCCTGCACTCTCTTCTTCACCTCTCTTCCACACTCCCTGTTACTCTGTACTGTTGATCCCAAGTATTTAAACTCATCCACCTTCGCCAACTCTACTACCTCCATCCTCACCATTTCACTGACCTGACTCTCATTTACACACATGTATTCTTTGTTGTTCCTACTGACCTTTATTTCTCTCCTCTCTAGAGCATATCTCCACCTCTCCAGGGTCTCAGATCACAGTGTCATCAGCAAACATCATAGTCCACGGGGACTCCTGCCTAATCTCATCTGTTAACCTGTCCATCACCATTGCAAATAAGAAAGGGCTCATAGCTGATCCCTGATATAATCCCACCTCCACATTGAATGCATCTGTCACTCCTACTGCAGACCTCACCACTGTCACACTTCCTCGTACATATCATGTACAACTCTTACGTACTTCTCTGCCACTCCCAAGTTCCTCATACAATACCACAGCTCCTCTTGAGGCACCCTGTCATGTGCTTTTTCCAGGCCCACAAAGACCCAACACATCTCCTTCTGGCCTTCTCTATAGTTCTCCATCAAAAAAAAAAAAGGGCCTCAAACGATCCAGGAATGGAAATTCGTATTGCTGTCCACATATTTATCTGGCAGATTTTTACTACGGATTGCCCTTCCTGACATAACCCTCCCCATTTATCCAGCTTGGGACTGGCAATAAGAAAAACAATGGTTTACTGAACCCCTGTGGCTGGGTGACACATATACAATAATAGCTTCCATTATTATTATTGAATTAAATTATTATTGTGAATTTCCCCTTGGGATTAATAAAGTATCTATCTATCTATCTATCTATCTATCTATCTATCTATCTATCTATCTATCTATCTATCTATCTATCTATCTATCTATCTATCTATCTAAGAACTGTTCTTCTTAATGGTTGCCAAAATGACAAAAGTAAGTCAGTCTGTGACAAAGTAAAAAGAGATTCACTGAAAGCAATTCTTCACTAACTTAGACCCAAAAAATTGATTCAGCCTTACTGTTATCGTATTGAGTCTTCCCAGCAAGGTAGAGGGGTCCTTGGGAAATGAAGTGTTTCTGGCTCTCCAAAGACGTCGACCTCCTCTTCCTTTTTGTGGCCTGTGGGCTGTCAATGCAGCCCTGAGAGCATCGGGTGTCTGGAGTGTCAGCGTCACACAGAATGACACTACAGGTGATGAACACCTAAAAGCAGAACAACAATATAAACATTTGATAGAATCAACAAGCAGATAAAATGATTATATTTGGAAGTATTAGTGAATGTGTGCTCATCGCTTACCTGGGGGTAACTTCCAATAAAACTGTAGGCTTCCACTCCAGTTAAATTGAGTCTGATTGGTGGGAAAGGTCATTACACTGTCATCTTTAACACACCTAGAAGAGACACAATTCAATGTATAAATCAATTGTTCAATTAGACAGAACATTCTAGCACCAAGTGAGAAATGTGTCAGTGGTTTCACATTTATATTAGATTAGCTTTGTAAGCCCATGCTGTAAAAAGCCCGGGCTCCTAGAAACCACAGATTCTGGCACTTCAATCAATCAATTGCATTGGTTTGCGCATTAGCAGCTAAGTGAGGCTCTCTTTCCTTGGTGGTTTCATTTTGCCGACGTGCTTTCCTCCGTTGTCTATCAGTGGCTAAGCAAGTTTCTCTGTCCTCAGAGATTTCATTTTTTTCCAATGTGCTCGCCTCGCTTGTGTATTAGCGAGTTTCTATTTTCTCGGCAGTTTCACTTTGGCGACACAGTCAATTTCTTTGAGCTTCATGCTGTTCCCTCACATTTTCTGGCCGGACAGACAGACACACACACTTCGACGCGTCAACTTTATATATAAGATAACAATCTTAAATCACATGAACAATGACGATATGGGGAAACCTCTCTTAGTTCCATTTTATTTTCATTTATTCTTAGGCTTCATTTGAATGAAGTTATACAGAACACATATCTTATCAGTTCACTTTGAACAGCTATTAATCCACTTTTAGGGTGAGTGTTGGGCATAAGAGGGGAGTAAAAAATGGATGGGGCAGCAGTCTATCACAGGAGACACTTACTCACGCACTTGGCCCTGATAGTGGGTAATATTAACACGATACACGCATCTTTAGGTTCTGAGAGGGAAAACTGGAGATCATGTAAATACACAGGTAGACCTTAAACAGAACCCAGTGTCCTTCTACACCACAGAACTAGATAGATAGATAGATAGATAGATAGATAGATAGATAGATAGATAGATAGATAGATAGATAGATAGATAGATAGATAGATAGATAGATAGATAGATATTTTATTAATCCGAAGGGGAAATTCACATACTCCTGCAACAGCATACTGATGAGGAAACAATATTAAATTAAAGAATGATAAAACATGCAGGTAAAACAGACAATAACTTTGTATAACTTTAACGTTTACCCCCGGGTGGAATTGAAGATTCGCATAGTGTGGGGGAGGAACAATCTCCTCAGTCTGTCAGTGGAGCAGGACATTGACAGCAGTCTGTCGCTAAAGCTGCTCCTCTGTCTGGAGATGATCCTGTTCAGTGGATGCAGTGGATTCTCCATGATTGACAGGAGCCTGCTCAGCGCCCGTTGCTCTGCCACAGATGTCAAACTGTCCAGCGCCGTGTCTACAATAGAGCCTGCCTTCCTCACCAGTTTGTCCAGGCGTTTCATTCCATTCCAGAATGAATGAATAGCATTGTTTTACTTGAAACATATGGCTGATCTGACAGAGCATGAGCATGACATGTATGAGTTCTGTATTTATAGTCATTTTCATTTCGATTGTTTGGCTGCCTTTCAAAGCAAACTATTGACAATATACCCATATCTAACATGAATAAAGTCACTTTTTATTTTTTGAGGTAAAGACTGCATGTATAACACTTTATTACAGAAGTCTTGCTTTGGTTTAACAACCAGATTATGATGTTTCAGGTCCCCTATGTGATGTGCTACAGGCCTCTTTAATGATCTTCATATGGTTCTTGTATTTTGTACTGGGGTATGCTAGGTGCAGAGACTGCAAAGTGCTAGGTGAACTCCTTTTTATTCCAGAATATTCTACACAAAAAATGTTAGAATATCAGTCCAACAGTTAATGTTAGAAGAAAACTGGATGGTGACACAGGACAGTTGTCCTTAGTACACCAGTATCTCTATAAATGAATGGCAGAAAAATAAAACTTTCAAGGTTTTAAAACAGTCAAGTCAAACATTCAGACCTAAACCTCACTGCAGCCCTAATGGCAGGAATTTCAAATAGCTGTGCATCAACGACTGGCCTCAAACATCAACAAATTGAGGCAGGGATGAAAGGAGGAGAAGAAACCAATTAGCTCCAATGATTGCTACTGTGAAAAAAGAATTAAGTGCTTGCAAGCTACTAAGGGTTAAAAGCTGACAAAGCTGTTTTGCTCTAACGGCAGGTTAGTTATTCATACAGGCGTCTGTCATAAGACAGGGTGCAGTAAGCTGACCTCGGACAAGGTCTGTTAGACCTTTCCATCTTTACGGCCCCTTCTGACACGTACACAAAACAGAAATGGTGGGCTGATTTATGTAATAAAATGAAATGCTTAGGTAAACGATATTATGCTTTTTTATAAGTAAGGGGAAGGTGGAGGGAGAAAATACAAAAAAGCTGATTGAAAAAGTAGGAACTTCGCTCTTCTGCCTTGCAATGCATGAATCCTATGTACTCACTGGTGACTGAATAAAGACTGACTGATTGAACTATTCCTGTCTTCCTTGGGGGATACTTCCACACTACTAAAGATGGATTTACATGCAACAGAATTAGGAGCGATGCTTTTTAACTAGTAGATTCTGCCTGTTGGTTTATTTTTTATAAAATATAAGAAAGTTAAATCTCTGATGGGATGTTTTCACCAGAGGTCAGAATGATCTCATTTTAAGACTCAGTGAGGTCTACATGGTTGTTAGTTACTCTATGCAGTGAAATGTAAAAAATAAAACTGGTGTAGCCTTTAGTTGTAAGGTACACAGACACGATCTATCGACCAACATAACAGAATGTCTACCAGTTTCAGTATTTAAATCAAGACAGAGGATTCATTATTTTAGCATATCATGTGACTGTTTATGTTGCTCTGGAAGTTGTTTCATATTGCTTTCTTATCGTTTTGTGTAATTATATTCATTTTACTTGTAGGGGCCTGTAGGAGGCGTAACAGAGCCCTAAATCCCAGACACAAATGCATAGACTCAGTCCCAGGTTCAAATTACTATTTTTTAAAATGAATATACCATACACATGCTTCTCTTTCCAACATCAGCACAATTACAATTTTCTTTCTTTCTTCTTTCTTTCTTCTTTCTTCTTTCTTTCTTTCTTTTTCTTTTTCTTTCTTTCTTTCTTTCTTTCTTTCTTTCTTTCTTTCTTTCTTTCTTTCTTTCTTTCTTTCTTTCCACCACTCCTCCCAGACAATCCTTGCCCACCTCCTCCTAACTCCAACTCACCTGAGTGAGGCACGGAGGACGCCTTAAGGTCACCTGTGAGTGCTTCTGGGGCATCCAGGAAGCACGTCCGGGTCAGGCGGTACCACCATAGGTTAATGGAGTCTTCTCCATGTCCTTTGGCGTCCCCAGAGGAACCCAACAGGGCTGCTTTCCAAACAAAGTCTCAAGCAGGCCTGCAGTTGTCCAAACTGGCGCCAGACCAGAGGAGCCCTGCCACCTATCATAATGTTCTTGATTTGACACTGTTTAGTTCTACTCACTTTTAAAGAAGAAAGATCTAGAAGGCAGTGACTTTTTAGTCACCAAGCCAGTCAAATGACGAAGGTTCTGAGACAACAATCATTTCACTCAAGACTGATAATTCAGTGAAAATATAATTGGCAGCTAACTGGAAATTTACCAGGAAAGAGGGACCTAAAAGTTGTGACAGATGAAAGTGTTCATATGCTGACTAACAGTAGAAGAGTGAACACTTATGATGTTCCTGGTGTGAGTGCCATAGTGGATGGACTGGGATCCTGATCAGGATGGAAGGTGGTTCCTTACACGAAGGGAGGTCTTATCGGAAGGACAGAGATGGACTTGTTTCCCATCCAGGTTGGTTGTTTGTACCTTTTCCCAGAAGGGAAGCCTCGTTGGAAGGACAGAAGGTGTCTGCTTCTCTGAGTCACGGATTCCCTTTTGCCTTTTGCGTCTGCAGGTTGAGGCTCTGTAGTGCCCCACAGAATCAGCTTTGGTGAAGTCTAAAGTGTAAACGAGTGAACTTCAAAAAGACTAATGCACTTCTACCTTCAACTTACTAATATGCACAAACATGAACAACCAGATTTCTACAAACAATATTTCTGGATAATCGAGCCCAAGTGAGAAATGTTGTTTTGAGTCAAAGCTAAACGCTACTTTCTAATAGAAGAAAGACAACGGTGGGTATGAGTTGGTATGGGCTTCATTAGGTTCGATTACTAACAGATCTATGATTGCATCAGGTGATTATATAGGAGTTGGAAGGTTATCTGTTTGGATCATGAATTGGGACAAAATCTGACCAATTTGCTAGTTAACAATCCTAAACAACAAAACAGATCTACAAGAAATGGCTACGGAAAAGAAATCTGCATTTTATACTCATCCAGGCAAAGTCCAAATTCCACTATAATGTTGCAGTTAGAACTCGGACAAACAGTCTGTGATATATACTACATCAATGTCAACCAGTTAACCAAGTTCTGAGGGTGAGGAGGATGATGAGCTAAAATTGCTCTTAACCAAAGTGAAGATAGATAGATAGATAGATAGATAGATAGATAGATAGATAGATAGATAGATAGATATATAGATAGATAGATAGATAGATAGATAGATAGATAGATAGATAGATAGATAGATAGATAGATAGATAGATAGATAGATAGATAGATAGATAGATAGATAGATAGATAGATTTATACTTTATTAATCCCAAGGGGAAATTCACATACTCCAGCAGCAGTATACTGATAAGGAAAACAATATTAAATTAAAGAGTGATAAAAAAAAATGCAGGTAAAACAGACAATAACTTTATAATGTTAACGTTTACCGCCCCGGTTGGAATTGAAGAGTCGCATAGTGTGGGGGAGGAACGATCTACTCAGTCTGTCAGTGGAGCAGGGCTTTGACAGCAGTCTGTCGCTGAAGCTTCTCCTCTTTCTGGAGATGACACTGTTCAGTGGATGTAGTGGATTTTCATTGATTGACAGGATCCTGCTCAGTGCCCGTCGCTCTGCCACAGATGTCAAACTGTCCAGCTCAATGCCTGCCTTCCTCACCAGTTTGTCCAGGCGTGAGACATCCTTCTTCTTTATGCTGCCTCCTCAGCACACCACTGCGTAGAAGAGGGCACTCGCCACAACCGTCTGATAGAACATCTGCAGCATCTTATTGCAGATGTTGAAAGACGCCAGCCTTCTAAGGACGTATAGTCGGTTCTGTTCTCTCTTGCACAGAGCATCAATATTGGCAGTCCAGTCAAATTTATCATCCAGCTGCACTCCCCAGTCTTTATAGGACTGCACCCTCTGCACACAGTCACCTCTGATGATCACGGGGTCCATGAGGGGCCTGGGTCTCCTAAAATCCACCTCCAGCTCTTTTTTTTGCTGGTGTTCAGGTGTAGGTGGTTTGAGTCGCACCATTTAACAAAGTCCTTGATTAGGTCCCTATACTCCTCCTCCTGCCCACTCCTGATGCAGCCCACGATAACATGAATAGATAATGACTGACTAATGGTGCAGTGCAGGAGATCTGACCCACAAATACATCTGAACAGTATCACACCTTAGCATACGTGGACAATGAATGTGGAATCATTTTTGGATGAATAGACATTGAACAATGAATACTGTATATATGTTGTTATTACTTCTATGTAGTTAAATTTCAAGCATTATTAGGATTTAGAATAAAGCTCCAAAATGTCGTGAATTGAAATCTCTGACAATTTAAAGGGCAACCAAGAAACTCACCTAAAGATAAGGGCCTAATCTGTACCATTAAACACTTTAAACATGTAAATGTGATTTACCCATTTGAAATGATGTCATAATAGATGGAGTCATTGGGGTTATCATGAGGCGTACTCCGGCATGTGTCGACAAACAGCTTGATGTTCTCCAGCGATGACTTCACACTGATGCCAATGTACAACATCTGCCCGAGTTCCACCTTAACTGGGTACTCGCTGGGGTCGATGATGCTTGTGAAGTCGCTGCTGTCATAAAACTCAAATAAAAAGGTGAAGGTCCCAAAGCCGGCTTCATAGAATTTGTAGACGGACTTGTGAGGGCTAAATGAAGCAGACGCTTGACCCGTATTTGGATAAGCACAACTGAAGGGAATCTCCACCTGGTTTGCTCTGCTTATAATTTGATTAGGATAATCAAAAGTTGAAATTTCATTCTGGAAAATGATGGCAGTGCCATTATCCTGAAAAAGAAATTACAAGTAAAAGTATTAACTATTATACTGGAGATGTTAAAAAAAGTCAAACCAGATAAAACATACAAAGCACAGACATAACTATCATGTTTCAAACGGTCATTTACTTTCACAATGATTGGTTGCCCTCCATCATGTGACTGTCATATGAACAAAAAACAGAAACACAACAGGCAGAAATGGAAAGGACCTTCAATCAGGCAAAGGAAAGACTAAGAGCAGGGTCAAGTTTAAAAAGAAATCATGTCATTTAAGTTTATTTATGTCCAGAGACAGTATGATTACTGCCCTGTTCTCTCCTTTTCCCACGTTTTGTCACAGAGCCCCCCATTTTAGTGTTTGTTGCCATGAAACATTGCTCAAGCTTAGTTCTTTTTATGGGAGAAGAAGGAAGTTTAAAAGATTACTATGAGTAAGTACCTCGATCAGGAGATGAAAACCAAAGTGGCAAAGTTAAAGAATAGTCGTAAGAGCATCAATGTCCAAATTAAAGGAAATGTGAAAGTCAAGTTGTCTAAGTGGAACCTTATCGGTAGTGGATGGTTCTACTCCAAATTGCTACATCTCCCCTCTGAGCTGACATTGTCCTGTGGTTTATCTCTGTCAGGACAGTGATCATGGACAAGCTCCCTGTCCTGTGGGAAGAAGAAATGGAGGCAGGCTTTGAAAGGAAGAAGGAGAAGTCGAAGGAGTTGGCAGAAGTGTGCATGGAGGGTAGAAGAAATGTGTTCTACTCTGTAGAAGTCAACAGCAGAGGTTTCATTGCAATATTCCACCCACGATTTCTGAAAGTTGATGGAATTACCGATTTCAAGTAAAAGAAAGTGGTCAAACAACTGGAAGAAGAGGCAAAAAAAAGGAGTTTCTGGCTTTGGCTCAGAAGAAGTGACAAACAATTGAAAGAGCAAGGAAACTAAGGCTGGCTGTAGGGAGTAGTAGGAAGACATCAACATCACTGTCCCACCATCCTGAGATGTTTAAAGGGGTGAAACATCAGGGAAGGGTGGCTCTTGGCAGATAACCCTGCACTCAGCCTTTCGGCACTGGCAGAGGTGCTCCAGAAAGCAATGCCTAGAAGGCAATGACTTACCTGTGCTTCCATCTATAATAATAAGGCCCTCAAACAAAAATTAAAAGTGAAGATAAAGGCAAAGCATTGTAATAGGAATTTTATCCAAAGATACCAATTGATGCCATATTTATACCAGATGGTAAGTGGCATCTTAGTTGCTTCAATCACAAACACATGACCCAGCTGGAATGCTGTTGCAGAAAATAACACAAACAGAGAGATAAAATAAATCAAACTGGTCGAGAAGAGTCTGAAAATGAATTGGGACTATAAGTTAAAATTCTGATGGCCTTCGAGAATGTTATAGACCTGGATTTGATCCCCACTAGCAGCCTTCTTTACCTGTTAGGAATGAACTGGTGTCCCACTTGTTGATAACATTTACCCCTTTGAATAGAAAAGTAAATGACTGATATGCATATCAGATACCAAGAAACAGAGATTGTTTCTAGTTGATTTAAAAAGAAAATTGTCACATGTAGTAGGGTTCTAACACTAAGTGCAAAACACATTTGTACACACCAAGCGGGTAAGAGGTAAAATCCAACATCTAAAACCACACTAATTGGTAGAGAGTTTTCTCCTAATAGGTAAAATGTCTTTTCTTTATCAGTACAAAGTTCAAAACAATCACAAAACATGCAACTCAAACGTAAATAAAATGGCTGCCGTAACCCTGTGTCTATGCACCTCTAACTCTACACAAATGCAAGTAGGAAATGATGAGGGTCTTATAGTACAATAAGAAGACATAATATGACACATGGAGGTCAAAATAATCCACTTTGGAGTCCCAGACCCAAAAAATATATATTTTTTAAATCTTGATAACTGTTTTGTGAAACTGCAGATGAGCATTAAAATTCTTCTCAGACCAATGGATTCTTCCTTGTTTTCCACATTGATTTTCCAATGGTGGAGTGTTGAATATTGACTTTAACCAAGGTAAATATTTTCAGTTCAATGACGTTGTGCCAGTGACTTTAGTTTTCTGTCAGTGTGGAAAACGTATTTGACTGTTAAAATCTTTTCCCCCACTCTGTCAGATTTTGGACATCATTACACATGAGTGTCAGAAGATCACCTTCCTGATGTATCTGAGATATGCGATGCGCCCTGCTAACAATTTTGTCTCCTTTTCTTTCTATCATAGTGCCAAGACGATACCCAATGAGGGCAAATGAGACAGAGAAGCCACACCCCTTATTACCCAGACAGTATATAAAGCGGATATCGCTGAAAGGTGATGTCGCTTTTTGGACCAGAGCATCGAGCAAGGTGATTGCACGTGTTACTTTTGTCCTCATAGTTATTTTATTTTATGCATAAAACGGGGCGGCCTTGTTTTCTTTTAGACTTTGTCAAATCTATCTCATAGACCACAACTTTTATAATATCCATCCATCCTTCCATTATCCAACCCTCTATATCCAAACTACAGGGTCACAGGGGTCTGCTGGAGCCAATTTCAGCCAACACAGAGCGCAAGGCAGGAAACAAACCCCAGGCAGGGCGCCAGCCTACCGCATGGCACACACACCCACACCCACACACCAAGCACACACTAGGGACAATTTAGGATCGCCAATGCACCTAAGCTGCATGTCATTGGACTGTGGGAGGAAACCCACGTAGACGCGGAGAGAACATGCAAACTCCACGCAGGGAGGACCCAGGAAGTGAACCCAGGTCTCCTAACTGCGAGGCAGCAGCGCTACCACTGCGCCACCGTGCCACCCCATGTATAATATCCTTTTATTATTATTTGATTTAGATTAGTATCCTGTTTTGGATATTCACACCAATGATGTCACTCATGTTTTAATTGTTGCAGTAGTTGACCAGCATGCAGCTGCTGCTGCTTATTGTGAGTGCACTGATATGTGATGTCAGTCATCACCATGCTGTACAAGGATTACATGTACTGTATAAACTTAAAGTACGAGAAAACATGTTTTAAAAAAAATCAAAAACTTACTAAAAGCATTGATTTGCCCTCATTTTCTACACCTGCCCTTGTACTCTTGATGCTCGATGGACAGTCCTTTGTCATAGTTGCCACCTCTGGCTATGGTATGTGTTGAGTTTTGATGCACATTTACCTCTTGTAAAATACTCTTTCAGGAGCAATATGTTTTTTCCCCTGCAATAAGGTGACCAGAATTTTTTGGGCCAAACCGGGGACATGGTGGGGGGGGGGTTGGTTTTAGTAGGGACTCTAAACACTACAGAGTACAAAGCGAAAGCTTATCATGTGATTTCTCACCAAAATTGCAGGATGCGGTAAAGCATAACCTCCTTCAAAACACGCACGCCAAGTTCAAATTATCATGGTGATGAGATACATTAAAAAAGTGAACAAGTTGAAACCGAGGACGAAATCTTAAACCGGGGACAAAACGGGGACATGTTTCTGAGTGGGGACAGTTGTCCAAAAAAAGGGGACTGTCCTCGGAAAATGGGGACGGATGGTCACCTTACCTGCAAACAGACCTATTCTCATCTCACATTTACATTTTAATTATGTATATGCGTAACTTAATTCTTTTCTTCATGATCTAAAGTAATGATGTTGATTTTACAATTTGTCTTTAGTTTGTTTGATTTACTGTAGATGATGTTATCTCTCTATCACACTGTAGTAATTAAGAAATACGGTTTGATCCTGGCTGGACATCTGTCATCATTGTTATTAGCAATGCTACAACCTTACAGCCTTGTCTTTAGACCCCTGTGCAGATTGATCCCCTTGTGCTTGTATACTTATTTTTGGGGTAGTTCTTTTTGAAAGATGGGGGTATCAACACTGAATGAGAGAAAGCAGTGAAGTTTCAGAATCGAGTAAAATAAATTTTTTGATTTCTTGGATTATAAACAGTGAGATGGCCATCTTGATGCCTTACTTTCTTTTCGTCAGCCTAACTGGACAACAGGACTACTGCTGTGGAGCGATAAGATTGAACTGGTTTTGTTTTTGTCTTAGAGCTGTCTGCCCATTCATATTACATCTACATTTATTAAAACCTGCTTGTTTTCAAGTATTGCAAGAAACACAAAGTTTGGGGCTGCACGAACTCTAAGGGTCTTGTAGAAATACAGTGGGTACATTCACCCCCTTCAAAATATTCACATCTTCTTGCTTTGCAGCCTGAAAGGAAGACACAAAAAAAATTCTCCAGCTGAAATTACTCAAAGCAGCTTATAAGAGTCAAGTGAAAGATAAAATAGCAGCAGTTCAGAAAAAAATAAATAAATAAATAAACAGAATCACTGAGATGGTTAAAGGATCACCCTGTCCATGTGCTTTTCTTGCTCCTTTGTTCACCTACATTTAAAAGAGGACTCAGCTTTTTTTCTGTGGCTTTCTGTCTGCTATTTTCACATTATATATATATATATCAATATATACTGAAATTTTGTGAATAGCAAATGGTGTGCAGTACTTCATATGGCACTTAGAATTCAACAAATTTAGCCTGTACATGTCAATAAAATCCCCCCAAAAATTATAAGAAAATCTAAACTAAGCACACAGCAGACTTACTGATTTCAACCTCTAATTAACTACTTAGTGTACATTTCACGGGAGACACAGTGGCGTGGTGGTAGTGCTGCTGCCACACAATAAGGAGATTGGGGTTTACATCCCAGGTCCTCCCTGTGTGGAGTTTGCATGTTTTCCCAGTGTCTGTGTAGGTTTCCTCAGCTGCTGTGGTTTCTGCCCACGGTACAAAGATGTGCAGGTTAGGTGGACTGGTGATCCTAAATTGGCCCTAATGTGCGTTTGGTGTGTCTTTGCCCTGTGATGGACTGGCACCCTGTTCAAGGTTTGTTTCCTGCCTTGTGCCCTATGCTAGCTGGGATAGGCTCTGGCACACACCTGTGACCCTGCTCAGGACTAAGCGGGTTTGAAAATGACTGACTGACATTTCTATCTAAGAGACAGAATCACAAAGCAAGTTCTACTCCCCTCCGCTGGAATTTCCTTTAAAGTTATGACCACAAATTTTTAATGTTAGAAGTACACAATGAAGGCTGTATTATTTTTTTTTTAGTTTTTATGTTTAAACATTGTTTCATGTACATACATCTTTTGATGCAAACTGCAACTGTCAATGTTTCTATTAAGTGTCAAAAATTATACATTTCCAAACATAGAACAAATATGACAGAAACATCCAGTGTCACCTCTTTGTTTGTGGACCTCTGCTGGATTCCAACCTAAGAAAATGTTTTCTTTTTCACACTGTTGTGGGGTACAAAATCTGTAAATTTTGTTCTGTATTTTCATTATATTTTGCTCAAGACAACAACAGATGAACTAAATTCAGGACACATCAAAGCATATCATATTCCCAGTTGTACTTCACTTTTAAAACAGCTGTTCAAGCAAAAGACGAAGGCATGGAAATGCCTCAGGCTATCAATTACTTTATAACCTGAGAAAGGATGGACATCTGGAACAACAAGTAGATAAATTGGTTTACAGCCTGGGAAAGGAAGACATGCCAGTAGGTTTTAAGCAACAAAAAAAAAAGATTTATTGTTTAGGGAAAATGGACTTGTGAATTCATTCATCATATTGACAACCAGCCAATCAGAACATCTAACAATCACATCTTGCAAAACCCCCTGGTAAAATTTTATAATAAATATGCCTCATCTGAAGAACAATATAGGAGGGAGGAAGTAGAAGGGAGAAGGGAACAGAGCGACGTCAGAAGAGGGCACCGGCAACGTGCGTCCATTTCCATCTGATCATCAGAAAAGCATCTCATGAATAACTTCGAGTGCTAGATCACAAGCCGCTTGCGACATTCATCCTTCTCATCTTTACTTTTACGTAAGGTTTTGTTAAAGACTATATATATCCAGACTTTTCTGTCAGTCCTATTTTCTATTATTCTTTGGTCTACTGGTATCATTAATCCTGTCAAAAAATGCCATGCTTTTTTTAACTTTTGTCACACACGTTTGACTAAGAGGGAGCTGAATGGGCCAAGTGGAGGTAATTACCCACCAGGCCAGGGGGTGGCAGAGTGTGCTAAATCTTATTCTGTTATCCAGTGTGTTGAGACTCATTCTTTTACACTTTCTATGCTTTGTCTTAATGTCTAGAGTGATTGAAGTAATAAGGTTAATTTTCTTTGAGTACCTGGTGCAGCCGGAGATTTGCCATTACCTCTGAGGTTTATTAAGGGCTGAGGGTGAGAGCTCCACCCAAAAGTAGGGAACAGGATGTAAAGTAAGACATTCTTGGCTGATAAATGGCCCATAGTCAAGGATGCTGAGCCTTTGTATGTTTAAATGTATTCTTGGAGACCAAAGTTATATTTAGGTCTGAGATATCTTTAAAACATCGTATGTTGTTCGTGCCGATAATAAATAAGTCTCTTGAAGCGCTGAGAGTGTGACAGGTTGTGTTATTCCTATGGACCTTGTGTGGTTTAAAGTGCCAGAGATTAACCAGCTGTGTGTGTCATTCATAGGTTACGGTTGAGTTTCTGTGTGTATGCGTATAGCTACGTATGTATGTGTTAATCTTAGCTGCAACAGGAGACCAATCTGGTAACGAATCTGATGAGTACACTTATCCCTAGGTAAAGGGTAAGTAGAGAGAAATACCATAATAATATACACACCAAAATCCAAATAAACAGAACAGAAGTCTGTGAGATTTCCACCCATCCATCCATCCATCCATTTTCCAACCCGCTGAATCCGAACACAGGGTCACGGGGGTCTGCCGGAGCCAATCCCAGCCAACACAGGGCACAAGGCAGGAAACAATCCTGGGCAGGGTGCCAACCCACCGCAGTCTGTGAGATTTCAAACTGTAATTATTATTGTAATTATTAAACTGTTTCCTTCATTAACTCCAAAGTAGATCATATTCATCAGGTTTAAATTTATGAAAACAAGTCAACATATTTTTATTACTACAAGCACACTATGCAAATTACAATTTGAAATCAATAATAAACTGCTAAATCATTTAGACTGTTATTAAAAAGTTGTTGGCCTGGCTCATCCCGGCCTACTACACTAATACTGCACATCCCTGTGTATGTCACACAAAAAATGACAATCTGACTATGGGTGCATGGTAAGCAAGTAACTTAAACAATCTGTAATTATTGTAATAAAGCATAGTTTCTTTAGTAGAGAAAAAAACTTACAGTTTTGCAAATAAAGAGCATTAGCAGACAAAAGGATTTTGAATCCTGTTGACATCAGGCGAATACAAGTTGCAGAGAACAGGCATATTGAAGCACATTTTAAAAACTCAAGCCACGGTTAATATGTTATCTCAAAATAGGGAATTCGATGACTGATGAACAAACAACAATAAAATTCTGGTTATTGTGCTGCACATCCTTACACATGAGTGTTGAAAAAGGAAAAAAAAAAGAGTTCAGGAATTATCAGATGATAAAATTAACTTCTTTTATTTTGTCAATTGTTGTTCAGTTGAAATAAGCGCTTAAAATAATTCAGCATGTGTGTCGTCAATATAATTTCAAATTAGTTATTTTTTTGCTAAACACATTGTTGAAAAGTATGATCTTAATTTCAGCATAAGTGTTAAATTGTTCATTTTCCTGTCTCTTTTAAACCTGCTCTGTTTCTCTGCTAAGTTGTATAAGCAGACAGCAGGGTAAGCACTGGCCTTTGAAACGGCACTTGATATCAGAGATCTGGACAGACAGCGGTGTAAAGTTTGGTGTATAATAACTCAGGAAGGTTTTGCCTGCCTATCACTAAAAAGAGCCCCGTGTACCTGAACTTTAATAGAAATGTGACATTGTATGATGTGAACTGGTGATTGTGGGTGGCCTGGTCAGAAAAAAACAACAAAAGCTGTTCTACTTTGGAATAAATTCAGACA
Source organism: Erpetoichthys calabaricus (assembly GCF_900747795.2). Lineage (NCBI taxonomy): Eukaryota > Metazoa > Chordata > Cladistia > Polypteriformes > Polypteridae > Erpetoichthys > Erpetoichthys calabaricus. Next base: position 340,194,693 of record NC_041395.2, on the reverse strand, counting down.
CGTTAGGCTTACCTCAAGTTCTGTCTGAGTGTTACAAATAAATCCTTAATTCTTTCAGACAATTTAATCGACAAAGTCATTTAGTTTTTGTGGCACGTGGACAACGAGAGGCAGGTGTTATGGATTCGGCCTTACAGTGGAGCCTTTTGAAACCAAAATATTTTGCAAGGGCCCTTATACAGAAAATTTATGGTAAATATTAGAAACTTAGCAATGCACACTACGCACATTTAACAAATGACATATACAGTATGCTAAATGCACCACACCTAAGTATCACACACTGAAGGGGAGCATCTATTGAAAAATGACGCCCATGTTATCCTAGCTTGTCCTTTAATAATAATAAAATAATACATTTTATTTATATAGCGGCTTTCCCATGCTCAAGGCACCTACAGAATATAAGAAAGAATGGCAGGGTATACAGTATATAGCATTGTACAAACTAGATAAATAAATAAAGAAGATTACGACAGTGAATTCAGAAAAAAAAAAACAGACACCATAATTGATGGTCTCGCACACACACACACAGGTTACATGAGCATCTTGACATAAAGGTAAACTGAGAGAAGGGTAATAAAGTCAAGTAGAGCTAAAAGCCTTCCTGAACAGATGAGTTTTGAGTTGATTTTTAAAAGAATTCATGGAGTCAGCTGACCTGATTAATTTCGGTAGGTCATTCCAGAGTCTGGGCACTATACAGCTGAAGGCCCTGTCACCCATGGAGTGTAGATTAGTGTGGGGTACAACAAGATTGTCAGAATTAGAGGACCTTAGTGGGCGGACAGGCACATAGTGATGGAGAAGGTCACTGATGTAGTTTGGCGCAAGGTCGTTTAAGGCTTTGTAGGTTATTAGTAGGATTTTATATTCGATTCTGTAAGACACAGGGAGCCAGTGGAGACGGAGCAGGATGGGTGCAATTTGTGCTCGCTGCTGCTGATTCGAGTAAGGACTCTTGCAGCTGAGCTTTGAATAAGCTGGAGCTGTGATATAAGATTAGAAGGGGCACCTGCCAGTAGGGAATTACAATAATCGATGCGGGATGTGATAAAAGCAAGTTTCTCAGCATTAGAGGAGAAGAGGAAGGAGCTAACACGGGATGTGTTACGGAGGTGAAAGTAAGAAAGTTTCTTAATGTGATTTATGTGAGCGGAATAAGAGAGGGAGGAATCAAAAATGACACCAAGATTTTTTACAGTACAGGCAGGTTTGATGAGATCAGGATGGACTGGGAAGGAGCTCATTTTATTAAGTTGCATTTTATTCCCAATTTGCTGGAGTTCAGTTTTGTTGCAATTTAATTTTAAAGAGTTCTGCTCCATTCAGGTTTTAATTTCACTGAGGCAGGTTGTGAGCTGAGAAAGCTCTGATGAAGTTCCACTTTTAACATTGAAGTAGAGTTGAGTATCATCTGCATAAAAATGATAACCCAGTCTATAGCTACGGATAATATGGCCAAGGGTAGAAGCATGTAAATACAGAAGAGAAGAGGGCCGAGGACAGAGCCCTGAGGGACTCCTTGTGTGACTGGCGCTGAGCTGGATCTGCTGTTGCCAATCAGTCAGATAGGACTTGAACCACTGGAGGGTGGTTCTTTAGAACAACTGGGCACTGCTTTGTTCACAACAAACTGGTTATCAAAAATTTACTGTTGTGTTTTTCAGTAAAATTAACTATGATTTTTTTTTGTTTCATTTATGCTGTTTTATAAACACCCCGCTAGTTTAAAAACAACTTACTTTCCATGGGATTTTGTGAATTTGAGGAAGAGATCTTGAGCTGCAGCCTGTGCCACAGTTTTTGGGATACAGTTTACTCCACATAATGAAGCTGTTTTGTCTTATTTTCTTGTGACTGAACTGCTCTTCTAAATGTGACCTGTGACTTTATAGCAGGGCCTTCTCTGCTGGCCTAAAAAAATATCTGAATCACAAACTGATGTTAATTATATTTTGTCCTTGAATACTTATTAAATAATTCCAAATAGTCTGTCCGCTTCCTTTCATAGCTTTTCCGATGGTTTTGCTGCTTCCAGACATGTATTTTCGTATTAAATCATTTAACCAATCACATTTCAGCCATCATTTGTTGCCAGGCAGGTTCAAAGTCAATGAAGTCTGCTGGAAGCCTTCACAATCTGTTCTGCAGGCCCTCTAACACAAAATAAATGTCGATTAAACTGCTGCTTCAACCAATCAGATTTTGAGTTGGTGTTATTAGGGCTCTCTAGTAGGCGTATGGAAACGTCACCTTATTCAGAACCATTGATTGGATAGGATGGTGTAAGTATGCCATGGATGATTACGGCAATGTCACCTTATTCAGACCTGTTGATTGGATAGGATGGTGTAAGTATTCCATGGATGATTTTGCAGGAAAATCTCCCACTGATCTCCTTGGCTTCCTTCATCAGAGAGCATGGGGCAGCTGTACACATTGGCGTGTTTGGCGGTGACCACTCCCGTGTCCATTGCTTCTGTCGACCAGACATTTTCAGCCCTAAAGTGAATTAAAACTTATGCCAGAAATACGACGGGGCAGGTTCGACTTTCAGCATTAGCTTCGATGGCGATGGAAAGGGACTTCGTGATGGAACTGAAGCGCATGGATAATCTGCTAGTAATTGAACTGTTTTTGAGGAAAGAGAGGAGGATGGATTTTGTTTACAAATAATCCAAATTTTTGGTGAGTAAAATGTTGCGATTGTCCTAAATAATATTGTAAGTTTATGAGTTATTATTGATGTTTATGTGTGTCGCGGCTGTAGCTGCAGTAGAAAAGAACTTGTTCACCCCTGGTTTGTCTATTCAATAAAAGCATTTATTGTGGCTGCAGGAGTTTTCTATCTGTGATGCAACGGCTCTTTATACTGTATTTCTGCATATTTAGATGTTTTTTATAACCATAAATTAGTTTTTGAGGGGCGGGTTGATTCAGACAGAGCACTACTGAAGGCCTAGGTGTGAAATGCACGGTCCGCCACTGCTTTATAGTAATATCTGTCTTTTAACAAACAGTGTTGTCACTATTACTGTGCTGAGAACTTTCCACTTCCATTTCGTAGGTATCTCCGTGCGCATCAAAAACATAAAGTCACTAGAGATTAGCTTTACGGAGATAACTTCTACAGCACACTTAATCATTACATTGTGATATACTGAGGTGCATCCATTGACTATAGCAGAGAAAAGAAGAAAACTGTACGACCATGACGACTTTTATTAAACTACTTGGCGTATCCAGATCTATGACACTAAAATTTCTATATGTAGTTTTGTTTTAATTGACCACTGTGAATTCTAAATTTGGAACAAAGCCCATCAATTGCACTGTGTAATGACACGACATGAAAAATACAATGAAATTGGAAGGTTACTAAATAAATACACTTTTTTAAAGATTGAAACCATTTACTTTTAGGAATACAATAAAAAGCACAATTCCCTATAAACTCTACTCAAGTACAGTAATGAAAGTAAATGTCATTAGTTACTTCTCACCAGTGCTTATCTGCAGTCTCACATGAATAGAAAGTTTTTGTCATCACATTTAAACCCTCTGACCCCATTATGTCACAGCTACTCACTAATGGGTCATAATTCTAGCAATAAAGCGACAACCATTCCAGAAAATGGTGGCACCCGCAAAAAAAAAATGGCATCATGGAAAAGACTCTTTCAGGAAGCAAACAAAGTTCATATTGAGAATCCCTGAGTATTAAAAAACCCTACCTATGTGTTTTTTATTTCAGAAAACATCTCTGAAATGGCACAAATATTTTAACTAATATTCCAATCATAATAAGAAGTGGCCAAAAACTGAGTCCAATCAGACAAATGATTGATGTCAAGTCAAGTCAAGTTGGGGAGCATGCACTGGTACAGTGCGCTGACGCACCCACTACACGGCAAACAACTCGGGATCATTACGCAAATCTGAATAATGATGGAGAGTGGATAACCCACAAAATGTTAAGGATGCATTAAACATATTAGAAAGAGTTTGAGCCATTTGGTGCTCACTGGAAATGAACGAAAAACACCAAAGATGACAATTATTACTTAGAAAATGACAATTCACAGAAAGCCTGGAGAATTGACTCTTCAACAACTATGGAGGGTTCATATCAGTAGAGGCTCTAGAAACAACCAGGATCTCCTCTAGTCTGGTGTTTATTTAGATAAAGAGTGACCCCAGAGCTGCACCCAAAGTAAGAGCAGGAACTAGTCAAAAGTCACCAAGGAAATTAGCTTGACCTTGGAGTCAGAAGTGAGATTTTCTTTGGCAAGTAAGGAAGAACCAAAGGAGGAGAATTCTGGCATCCATCAGATTAATCCAAAATGGGGACAGAGACTGATGTAAAAGAAGAACAGTAGAGTTTTTAAGGTGAGTTTTTAATTACACAAAACATTGTTCTCAATTTGAGTCACAGTTCAAGCACATTTTGCCCTAATAATTTTCCTAACATGCCAATGCTTGGGTCATTACCTGAATTTCTGTGCCACAGGAGTTCAAAGACAAGCTGGCAATCAGATGGCTTGAATTAGATGTCACGGTGCAGTTGGGATCATTAAGGCGCGAGTTATATTCAGTAAGGCCCGGGACCGAAGACTTCAGCACAAACAGGCTCATCGTCGTCTCAGTGCACTCAATGTTAGCTTCGATGTCTGCAAGAAATAGTCACACTCAGCAGCTTTGCTCTGGAGTTCAAATATGAATCATTCTACTATAATACAAGCGCGTTTTTAAGGAATTGCAGAATACTAGTGAACTTCATTGTTTCCTTTTTTATATTATATTATGGCAAAAGTAGGCACGCTTAAGTTATCTATGAACCCTAACCAAGACCAATATGTATAACATTAACGCAAATACTGGCTCATACGCTTGCTCAGAATAACATGAAGGATGTCTGGAATGGACTGGCAATTATTACTGGACTCAAGCAATCCAGGGCTCAGGTGTTTGAAGGGGATGTGGACAAACCTAACACGCTAAACCAATTTTTTTTTAAGTTTTCATTCCCACTGCCATCTTCTTCCAATGACCAGTCTTTCCACACCAGCCCTACTATATCAACAACTCCTGCCACATCCTATGGAACGGCCAGTGATTAGTCCATCTCTGAGAATCACGGTGGGCTGTCCATAACTAAAGACCAAGTGAAGAGACACCTGTCATGGAAAACATCCGGCATTGTTCCTGTTCTAAAGAAGGCAGGTGCCCCTTTACATAATGCTTAAAGTCCAGTGGCACTCACATCTGGAAGACCATTGAGAGGATGGTGCTGGACTATATGAGTCATCTCTTGGTAGATCACCTGGACACACTGCAGTTTTCCTACTGGACAAACACTGGAGTGGAGAATTCAATTATCTCTCTGCTCCACAAACCTTATTCTTACCTGGACAAAGATGGCAGCATTGTGAGGATGGTGTTTTCTGATTTCTCCAGCCATGCCTTTTAAGGGGTCAACTCTGAGATATGCAGGTGAATGAGCCTGTGGTGTCCTGGATGATGGACTATCTATCAGGCAGTACTGTACAATACTGTGTGAGCAACACTGGAGCACCACAATGAACAGGCCCGTCTGCTTTTCTCATCACTCCTTTCACCATTAAACACAAATATAACAGCATGCCATGTCACCTGCAGAAATTCCTTGAAGATTCTGCACTTATGGGGTGTATTGATAAAGAGGATGAGATATAGGAGAGAAGTAGGGTGGAGAAATGTGTTTCTTGGTGCAAACAGAATTGTCTGTATCTTAACATCAGAAAAACCAAAGAACTAGTTATTAACTTTAACCGCAACCAAAAAAACTCTTTGTCCGGTCACTATTCAGGGAGTTGATGTAGAAGTGGTCCACTCCTACAAGTACTTGGGGACCACATCAATGACAGGTTGGACTGATCTCAGAAGACACAGTTTTCTTTCTTTTGCATTTTCTTGCTTTTTAGTCATTCTGGTGTGTATCCCCTCTGGGGACAAACATCTATCTATCTATCTATCTATCTATCTATCTATCTATCTATCTATCTATCTATCTATCTATCTATCTATCTATCTATCTATCTATCTATCTATCTATCTATCTATCTATCTATCTATCTGCAAAATAAAACACTAATGTAAGAGCCAATCCTAAAAAGCTAATGTTGTAGTCACAACATTAAAAGTCAAAACTTTTAAAGCGAGGACACTCCAGCTATGAAATTTTTTGCTTGAGTATCATGTTCAGTACTCCAACCTTATTGGTAGCTGCAGAATTCCGGAATCCTGTAACCAAGCAGATCACAAACCAAAAGAAGTACATAATGTATAAATATCAAAACACCGGATTGTAAAAAGTAGGACTTTAGGGTTCTTCAAAACTCAGTTTGATGTTACTTGAGTATTAGGTGAATAGGACTGGGGAGTTTGTTGGGCAGAATGGTCTGTTCTTGGCAGAACTATTTTCTCCTGAATGGGTGTCTTTTACAGTGATATGAAAGGGTGTGAACACAGTCATAATCTTCTTGGCTTCTACATAAGATAACATTCTTCATGGCTGTCAGGTTCTAACCCAAGAGCATCAAGTGCAAGGCAAGCAAACAGGCCAACTCAACAGTCTCTCTTGCAGGGTCCATTCATGCACACCAATCAACCTAAAACACAAGTCCTTGAGAATGTATTAAGAAACCAGGAGTACCAAGATGAAAATTTGAACAAACATAACATGCCAGCTCCACTTGAACCACTGAATCTGGTTGCTTCAAAAAATATTAGTTGTAAATAATTAAGTCAAGAAGAAATGTATATCTATAAATTATAATTGTCCCAGATAACTACAGTAGTGTAGTTTATTCATTATTATCATCATCTATCAAAGCTTACAATTTGTTCCTATAATAGTACAATCCCATGAAATTCTATGAATAAAGTTATTATAGAACAGAAAGCAGCACTTACTGCTGGGTGTCATAGTCGTCATGATGGGTGTCTTAGGCATTACATTTACAAATATGAATCTGATCTCTGATACCTGGAAGAGAGGGAGTGACGTGCTGAAACATTTTTCTGCATTTTAACTCACATTTCTCTCGTTGTTTTTAAAAGACTTACCCTTCCACAGTTAAAACTGTAAAAAAAAATGGTATATAGTTGCCCACGTCATTTTCAGATGGGGTCCACATTACAGTTGCACTACCAGTTCTTGTCATGGTATCAAACTGGAATGATTTGTTCAGATTCAGTGGGCCAGTAACCACTATTTCGGAAACACTGGAAGAGATAAAGTGTAATTACAAATGAAATTATAAACAACCATCACAGCAGTCTTATACAAATGTCATATAAATTAAGACACGTGAACCTTAGAGGCATCAAAATTAATCAGAGCACCTGAATAAATATTTGTTTTTGGTTTTCAAAGAAATATTTCTGATGCTTGATGCGATGATTGAGTCCTGTTTAATTTTTCACTGTTATCCTCTGTTAGTCGCACTCTTTACTCGTCTCCTGTGAACAGTAGTTAGTGATGGAGGGTGATTACTGGAACAGCATTTGTGGCTGTGAGCCAAGCTAAATGTGGCTGTCAGAACATAAACAGTGTGGTGGGAAGTAAAAAGCATTTTATCATGTGATATTAGTAATAGTTCTTCAGAAATGGACAGTGAGTGATTGCATGATTGGTTCTAGTTATAGCTGTGATGAGCATGTAAATGTGATCATTCAGCTCAAACAATAAACAAAAAAGGGACTTCTGTTCTGACAAGAGTGATAGGAAATATTAAAAGTCGCTGTTCACTTGACCTTCAGGGTGCAAGTCAGACTTATTAGATGCAGATGATCTCTTACAGTATTTAATCTGTTCATAAGTAATGTTAGATATAATTGTGACTAAGACCTACAAGTGTGCACAGCGACTGATCTAACACAATGCGCTGACATTCTGTTCCATGTGTACATATGGTCTCATGTCAGTTTTGATGAGCTGCTGATTTTACTTTTGCTTGTTCGTCATTCAATTGCCCAAAGTTAAAATGTGCTCATCAATAAAACTTGAAACATCCTATGTACAGCAGATCAAACTCTTCCACACACTTTCACAAAATGGAAACACAAATCTGAATGTGCAAAAGCAGCAATTTTAAACCTTATCAAGCAGACTCAGTCATGTACAAAAATCAATTTTTATACAACACAAACCAAAGTGCAAAAATGTCCACCATATTAGATGAATAAACAAATGAAAACATTTGTCAGAGATACAGCAACTCACAGAAAATCCACCAGGTGCTCTACAATAGGCATGTGGGCAGTCTGTGCAAAACTCAAATTCCTACTGGTGGAACATTCCTGTGGTATGTGGATCAAGCAGAATCTCCTGAAGCATCACTGGAGTACTTTGAAAGGTCATCCCATAGCCTAAAAGTCTTTAATGGCTACCCAGATGTGTGACTGGGCCTCAAGATTTAGGAGCTTAGAGTTTGGAAGGAACAGCAGACTAAGGCTCACCTGGCAGGTAGACAGAAGGCCAGAGCTGAGAGAAGGAGAATGTCGTGGTTCAGCTAAACAAGGTGAGCCTGGGGAACTACTGGAAAACAGCTATTAAGTGAACCCGAGACCCCACAGGGCAGGTACTGACCGTATTGTGTAGGAAGGGCCTGAGGATTATGTGTTTGATAGTTTACTGTTTTATGTAATATTCAAATCTCCCTTGCTGAAGTTTATTCCCTTATGGGTTAATAAACCCCTTACATTTGTAAGTTGAACTTCTGTGATGTTGTTTGGGTTCAGGGTCAGCTCCAGAGTATCCTTAAGTCCTCACCCTTGCAATGAATAAGTAGTGATAACTTGTGAAGAAAATGATGAGCACAGAATTTCTATTAGATTCATCTGAGTAAGGGGATTCCACAAGTTCATCACAGTTTTTGGAAATGTGCTTCTGTCTTTTATGTGCATAACAAAGAACTCATATTGCTTAATTCCTCCATAGATACTTATATGTTGTATTTCTGTGTAAACTGGTTTGCTTTCCCCTGACTAGAGTTTCTTCAGCATGTTCCTTCTTTAGTCAAGATCCCCCTACTCTCTCTGTCTCTTGTTTGCCCTTCCATCCCATGGCGCTATTTTGAGAGGCAATCTAACTAAAAGAAATAGCCCTTATCACAAATCCATAAAACTACATTAACATACAGTAGATAGAAGACAGAAATAAATTACACACATACACAAGCCAAAGTACATGGCGCTGTTATCCTCTCAGGCAGGGAATGCGATTGTGGGTTAACACATCATAATGTGATCAATTGTATGCAGGCATAGCAAGAAGTAGAAAGACAAATACATTCGTTTACTCAATGTTCATGAATTAAAAGAGCAATTGGAAAAAAATTTAACAGGTCATACAATAGTAAGGTGAATGATCATCTGAGCCTATCAGCTAAAGAGTCAGGGGAGCCTGTGGGGAGTTTGCAGGTTACCTCCTTGTCAATATGGGTTTGCACCGAGTGCTCCTGTTTCCTCCCACAGTCCTAAGATATTTAGGTCAGGTAGATTGGTAATGCTAAATTGTCACCGGTGTGTGTGTGTGTATGTATGTGTTCACATTGCGATAGACTGGCACCCTGTCCAAGGGTTGCTCCTGCCTTGTTCATTTAGGAATATTTATCATAAACAACATGCAGTTCATCATATTTTTATTTTACTGTTACTCTGCTTTTTGGCAAATATGCCCACAAATCCCCAAAATTAATTCTGCTTGCTCTCCTTGAGCAGCAGTGTTAACAGATAAAGACAGTGCAATCTTATAAACTTTAAACAATTAATGAAACACTTTCTTATAAGGCTCGAGAAACACTGTCAACTCAGGTGTTTAGACAACTTTTCTATTTCCTCTCAAGTATTCTCTGCTTTGCTCTGTCTTTTGATTTTTTCCTCTACCTCGGTCTCCTCATCCTTCCTCTCATCACCTGCTTCTGCAGTATTCTTAGAAAAAAACTATCAGGGTATAAACCAAATTTCATTTCATTTTCCTATTTGTTTAAAAATGCATTCATTTAAATTAAGTTATAGTGTTAAACCTGTTACACGCACCCCACGATTCACTTCAAATATGTACATTTTTATCTTCATTATCATTTATTGTCTTTTTAATCTTGTGAACGAAAAGTAATTATTTATTACCTTTAGCATTAGACCAGACTAATTTTTTGGCATCAAGCTAAATATCAATGATGTTTAACATTTGCAGGATTGTGATAATAGGTCTGTAGTGCTGTGAAATTTTTAAGTAAATAATCGTTTCCCCATAATTGCAGGCTCCAATTGGGTGTGCATGTGTGTGAGCGCATTTCATTCCAAGATTGATTGAGTTGCTTGGCTGATCATACATACACATGCAAATGTGAGCAGATCAGTCAGGTGCCTCATTCACACCTTGGAGGTAGCAGCATATCACATCTGCATCCAATCAAGTCAGATAAAAGGAGCCTGCATGGCAGAGAGTATAGAATTTTAATCAAAAATATATAGAATTGCAGCCTCCTTAGCGTTACATTTTTTTTCCGAAAAAGACATTTAAAAAGCAGTGCATTTTTTGGTTTGAAAAATTCCGTAGTTATTAAATCTGATCTTTCTACCGTAAAACGTGCAAAATGCTAAAAGTACAAAGTCAGAAGTGTAGAAAGTATAATAATGCTAAAATAATAATAATAATGAATAATAATAATAATAAAAATAATGCTAATACCATATATACTGTCAAAATGTGTCGTTTGTATGGTATATCTAGAATCACTGTGAAATACACAATCCGTCATCACAGTCAGGACAATAGTAACGTGATTCCTTGCGGATTTTCTTTCCAGACTGATCAGCTTTTGAACAGCAAACTGCAAATGTGCGACTGACCTGAGCGTCACTTTCGGTTTCATCAAAAGCACTTTTGATTTCACTCTCTGTTTCAATTTCACAACACCTGGGCTGCTGAAAACCATTGCTTGCGAGACGGCATTATGAGGCTAGGAAAAGACAAGTCTGCATCACTGCCTGTGGTAACACTCAGGCCTGTCGCTTATGCAAGATGCACCTGTGTCATTTCCCGAGCAATGTTTGGCACTAACTCTGTTGGCACTTTTACAACCCGAGTAATCCTCAGGTCCAATGCTTATGCTAGACACGTCTATATGGCTGCCCAAGTGATGCTCGGGTCTAACGCTAAGGAGGTTAGTCAAAAAGAATTTTAGTCAATATTTTAATCAATACATGATCATTTTTACAATTTAATACAAGTATAAACTTATATGAAATTATGACAATGAATTAGCAAACATAAGGATAAGACTTGAATGTAACTGAAGGATTAACTAATTTAATTTTAAGTTTAGGCATGTGAGCCCTTGCCTCACATTAGAGGAGCTACAAATGTAATTACTAAGGTTAAAATAAAGTAGATGATTAATAAACACCCCCTTAAAAAGCGAGGACAAACTAGTGAGAAAGCCCAAACACCCCTATTAAGAAACAGTGATAAGATCAATGGGAAAACCTGTAGGACACCCCTATAAACAAAGTGATACTTAGAATAATGGAGGAATTGACATATGGTATATATGAAGTACTGCTGGCTGTAGTTGATTAGTTAAGATGATAGAATTCTACATATTAAGAGTCAGATGATGTGATTTATTAGATGAGGTAATGGTGCTAGAAAAGTATAAAACAAAATGAATTGTTTAATTAATAGATCACTCCATGGAGGCGTGACCACAGAGGGGCTGGGGTGGGCACTGCCCCCCCAGAGACAAGCCGTGCCCACCCTGCGAAATGCTCTGTCTGTCCAATGAAAACTCTGGAGAAGAATAATATTTGATTTTCAAAACTGAGTTGCTTTTGAATTTGGGGAGTATCTGTCAGTGTATCCTCCACTAGACAGGCACCCTGCTGCTCACAGTTAATTTCGCTGCACATTTTGCAGCACGTTTTGAACCTGTTGACTGCATTCTTTAATTAAAACAGCGTATACGTTCCATTCTTCTTTTGTTTTCTGGTGGGTAACACCAAAGGCTATGCATAGGTGACTTATTAAAAAGAAAACATCTTCAAACTCTGTCCCTCCGCAAGCTGCTGGCTCCACGGTTCAGCCCAGCACCGCTGCTACCAACACGGAGCACAGCGCACCCACGTCGGGAACTGAAACTCCAAAAGATGTAGATAAGCCTACACAATCCTCCAGCTCTGCATCCGTATCGGGTACTCCAAACCTCTGCCTTCAACAAAATATACAGTCCGGTGTGCCTGACTTAAATATGGATAGCCCATTCCAGCCCATTTTAATTAATTATCCCAAGCACGCATTCAGAAAAACACTCAGATGTTTTAGTGAAAGCTAGTATCAGTCTTGACCATGGCTTGAATATTCTGTTGTCCGTGATGCCAGCTTTTGCTTTGCCTTCCGCAAATTTAGTGTTTCCAATTCGGACCGTGAGGACATATTCACCAAACATGGCTACACTAAATGGATAAAAGCTCTAGAAAAAGACGGCGGAGGCTTCCACAAGCACGCGTCTAGTATCCCGCACGTCAGAGCCATGTCTGCATGGCAAGAGTATCGAAGCCGGGCAGAGACGGTTGAAAGCATAGTTCAACTACTGGGTCCAACCCAGATAGAAAAGAATAGATATTATGTGAAAAGCACTGGGGAGGCCATTCAGTTCCTTGCAGTCAAGGAACTGGCTTTGCGTGGTCACAATCACGAAGGTGGAGAGGAGGGACTTTTCCTTAATTTCTTTGATTACACAATCAAAAAAGATGCCAAACTTGCAGAAATGGTAAAATACATCCCAGAGAACGCAAAATACACATCCAATGTAATTCAATATGAAATAATTGAGACTCTTGCCAAAATGGTGGTAAAAGATATCAGGACCAAATATGAAAAAGTTGACATTCCTGGACTTTGCATTAAAAGTGATGGTACCAGGGATCGCTGTAACACAGAGAATTTGTCTGTAGTGATTAGATTTGTCCAGAACTCCATCCCTGAAGAATACCTGATTGGCTTAATTGAACTGAATCAGCTTGATCCATCCAGCCATCCATTTTCCAACCCGCTGAATCCGAACACAGGGTCACGGGGGTCTGCTGGAGCCAATCCCAGCCAACACAGGGCACAAGGCAGGAAACAATCCTGGGCAGGGTGCCAACCCACCGCAGGAGAATCAGCTTGATGCTGAATATATTTGTAACTAAATTTTGTCACATCTCTCTGAGCTAGGTTACAGCCCAGACAATTTAGTGTGTCAGTGTTGTGATGGTGCTTCTGTCATGTCTGGGGCAAGGGGTGGTGTCCAGGCTTTGTTACAAAACAAAGTTGGTAAGTACATTCCATATGTACACTGCTACAACCACCAGCTCCATTTAGCAGTGATACATGCAATGGAATCAGAGCGTCTGGCTAAGAAGTTCTTTGACTGGTCAAATTCATTGAACACATTTTGTCACAGACATTATGTTTCACACACATACAATACACCCTGTTTGAACCAGCCCGGACACAGACAGGCAGACATGCTTTAAAGTCACCCAACACACGTTTATTCACAGTACTTATTTACAATTCAGTGCCACACAACCCACAGACTCCCCAAAGTCCAGACCAACCACTATGCCTTTTAATCTTCAGGTTGCCTCCGTATCACCTCCTGAGACCTTGTCCCTCTGCTCTCCTGACTCCAGTCTCTCTGTGAAGGGAGGCTGCCCCTTTTATGAGCACCCAGATGTGCTCCAGGTGTGTTCCGGCAATCTCCCACAAACACGCCCTAGTGTGGCGGAAGTGCTGGCTGCATACCCGGAAACACTCCGGTTGTCCCCACTCGTCTTCCCCCCAGCACTTCCTGGTGTGGCGGAAGCGCTGGGGTCCAGGGTCCTTCAGGCATGGGGGCGCCCCCTGGCGGAGACCATGGGCCCCTACAGGGTTGAGCTTCCCAGCTCTGTACCTGTGGCCCCCAAAGGAACCAGGGTGGTCGCCCCCTCGTGGTCTGGAGGAGGCATGAGCCCTCCTCCTGTCTTCCGGGGTGTCCCGGCTGGGTGCCACCCCCAGCCGCGTGCCACAACCCACACTAATAAGACTTCTGAAATACAATGGACCAGTCATTATGATGTCACAAAGTCCATTGTCAACAATGAGGAAGCTATAAGGGGGCTTCTCTCAGAGATAGCAGAGGCTGACATTGCCCCTTTTGACATTTGCATAGAGGCATGTCGTCTTTTGACCCATTTAAAAAATCAGAATTTCTTCAGTACTGGAAAATTCCTCCTTCATGTGCTTGGTATGCTGAAACCAGCCAATGCAATTCTACAGGCACATGCAGTGGATTTGTGCCCTGCATGGGAGGTGGTGACAGCTTCACTGGCCACACTGAAGGAGATGAGATGCGACTCATTCTGGGAGAAGCATTTCTCTCCGTGTGAAAGTAGGCCTGCCAATTCGCTCAAAAGGAAACGGAAAGTTAATTCACAGCTTGATGATAGTATTGTCGTGTCTACGCTTGGGCATGGTGACTCTGATGAACAAATTGCTCCTAATCAGACTTTTAAAAGGGCTATGTTCAGCATTCTTGATAGAGCTATTGTGGAAATGGAGACAAGATTCTCTCAGAGAAATGTTGAATTATTGAGGGCCACATCGCTTCTCCTGCCAAAATCAGAATTAAATCTTGATCATTCTCTCCTGAAACCACTTCAGGCAGTTGCAGGCACAGAGCAAAACAGCATGAGCTTGCAAAATGAAATTGCTGTGGCAAAAGCAATGTTGATCAATAAACTGCCAGCTGATGCTAATCTCTCTGAAGCATGCAAATGCATTCAGCCTTACAAAGAGGCCTTCCCTATGTTGCATTCGCTATACAGTATATCACAGCACTCATCATCGGTGTGTCTTCAGCTCTTTCTCTACATTGAACCGCATTCTCACTCCACTCCGCTGAACAATGCTGCATTCAAGGAAGAGAAATTTAGTCATTCTGGCACATGAGAAAAACATCACAAAAAATCTAGACGTGAATGAATTTATTTCAGAATTTGCCAAGAGTAACCGCAGACTGGCCCTGTAGATAATATCCAGGTTAAACACTGGAAACTGATGTCCTATAGCCTCCCTAATGACTACAATGAGCCACGTTTCTGTTCTTGCTCTCATATGTTGTATACATTTGACTTTATTGATATTTACCTTGTAGATGTAGTTATATATTTGTTCACAAAAAATAATAATACAAGTTCCATTGCCTCTGTTAATTTTATTGAACAACAGGTTATGATTTATGGCACAGTTTTTTCTTTTATATGTTATATAAAACTATGTTGTTATTATTATTTGACCCCCCCTACAAAAATGGGGATGGATGGATATTTTTTGCCCCCCCAGACAAGCCAAATGCCCACCCACACATGATGTTCTGGTCACACCTCTGTCACTCCATGGACTGAGGCATTTATGCATGATCTGTAAATAAAGAAAAGTTCTGCACACTAATCTGGGTCGCGACTGCCTTCTTTGAATATAGAGAAATGTTTTTTTCACATCACTGTCCAGATGACATACCTGTGGAAGCATGGAGGTGTTTAGGAGAGATGGCAGTGGAGCTTTTAACCAGATTATTTAATGGAATCTTGGAAATTGAGAGGATGCCTGAGTTGTGGAGAAGAAGTGTACTGGTACCGATATTTAAGAATAAGGGGGATGTGCAGGACTGTAGTAAGTGCAGGGGAATAAAACTAATGAGCCACAGCATGAAGTTATGGGAAAGAGTAGTGGAAGCACGGTTAAGAAGGGAGGTGATGATTAGTGAGCAGCAGTGTGGTTTCATGCCAAGAAAGAGCTCCACAGATGTGATGTTTGCTCTGAGGATGTTGATGGAGAAGTGTAGAGAAGGCCAGAAGGAGTTGCATTGTGTCTTTCTAGACCTGGAGAAGTTCTGATATTGTATGAGGAAGTCAGGAGTGGCAGAGAAGTATGTAAGAGTGGCACATGATTAGTACGAGGGAAGTGTGACAGTGGTGAGGTCTGCGGTAGGAGTGACGGATGCATTCAAAGTGGAGGTGGTGTTATATCAGGAGTCGGCTCTCAGCCCTTTCTTATTTGCAAGGTGATGGACAGGTTGACAGATTAGATTAGACAGGAGTGAGCGTGGACTATGATGTTTGCTGATGACACTGTGATCTGTAGCAAGACAAGGGAGCAGGTTGAGGAGACCCTGGAGAGGTGGAGATATGCTCTGGAGAAGAGAGGAATGAAGGTCAGTATGAACAAGACAGAATACATGTGTGTGAATGAGAGGGAGGTCAGTGGAATGGTGAGGATGCAACGAGTAGAGTTGGCAAAGGTGGATGAGTTTAAATACTTGGGATCAACAGTACAGAGTAATGGGGATTGTGGAAGAGAAGTGAAAAAGAGAGTGCAGGCAGGGTGGAATGGGTGGAGAAGAGTGTCAGGAGTGATTTGTGACATACGGGTACCAGCAAGAGTGAAAGGGAAGGTCTACAGGATGGTAGTGAGACCAGCTATGTTATATGGGCAGGAGACGGTGGCACTGACCAGAAAGCAGGAGACAGAGCTGGAGGTGGCAGAGTTAAAGATGTTAAGATTTGCACTGGGTGTGATGAGGATGGACAGGATTAGAAATTAGTACATTTGAGGGTTAGCTCAAGTTGGACGGTTGGGAGACAAAGTCAGAGAGGCGAGATTGTGTTGGTTTGGACATGAGCAGAGGAGAGATGTTGGGTATATTGGGAAAAGGATATTAAGGATAGAGTTGCCAAGCAAGAGGAAAAGAGGAAGGTCTAAGACAAGGTTTATGGATGTGGTGAGAGAAGACATGCAGGTGATGGATGTAACAGAACAAGATGACAAGGACAGGAAGATATGGAAAAAGATGATCCGCTGTGGCAACCACTAACAGGAGCAGCGGAAAGAAGAAGAAGAAGTTTTTTCCACGTCAAAAGGGGGACAGATGGGCAGTGATAGACAGAAAAAAGTTAGAGGAAGAGAGAACACAAAGACATGGAGGATAAAGGAAAACATGATAAGAGATGGCAGGATCAGGAGAGGAGCTGGCAGTCAGGAACATGAGCCCCAGCAGAGCAGTGTGTGGCAGAGACTCAGGAGGGGGCTGGTAAGCATAGGAGCAGAAGAGACCAAATGCTCCAAGGAGTTTCCCACCTGAAGGTAGTGTGGTGATGGCAGATGGGAGAAAGCGCAGGGCTTGTGGATTCCTGCAAATGCTGATGGATGACGTTGAGGGACATAAGTCGGGTTTGGGAGCACACTAGTGGTGGCTGAATGAGGTGGCTAGGGTGTAGGCCCATGAAGGATGACTGTGCTTGTTGACAGGTGTCCCTGGGAACTGAGTAGATCCTGATGGGTGAGCAGCAGAGAGGATGGATTTTAAGAAGAATGAACCAGGGCTTGTGAGTTTTTAAAGAACTGCTTACTGCTTGTGATTTTTAACCTCATTTATATGGATATTTTCATTTGGCCTTTTAACCTCCATATGTTTATTGCTCATTATTTTATTTTATGCACATTTTTGCACTAACCACTTGCTGAATGTGTATGTCCTCATTTGCCTGGCTCATCTCAGTACAAGACTATTGATGGTTATGTGTTGAAGTGATAAGGGAGTGTGGAGCTGACCCAGTCTGTCACAAGGCTATACACTGCATTAAAAAACTTGACTATGATGTTATATTACAGTCACAGATCAAACAGTTTACTTGTCTCCCTGATACAAATGGAGAGAAGAGGAGCTTCAATGGCAGCAGCAAACCTACATAACTTACTTTCTAATGACCTTACAAGGAACAAACGTTAACCAGAGAGGAAGACAGATGTGCAAAAGAAATACAGAAAAGAGCAGAACATAAATACACGTATAAAAACTGAACCACCACAAGTGTCCAGCGTATGTGGAAGTCATCTACTAAAACTAGAAACAGGGAATGAAGGAAACTAACTTTACACCCGTAAAGAAGTCCCCATGTAGTGTTTATAGTCCCATATGAAGCTTAATATCAGAAGAAAAATAATTGTGTGGTTAATAAGGGGTCACAAGGGGGGCATTATTCTTTCAAGACCCCCCCCCCCCCACAGGTGCCTTTGACATTAGGCAAAATCAAATGCAACTGAATAACTACTAAACAAGAACCATTAGGAATTCACAAGATGGCAGAAAGCTTGCTGCTACAAGCAATGACAGAAGACTTCAATCAGCCCCTTTATTTCCCCCATTCCTCCCATTACACAACTGCAGTAGAACAGGAAATCCTCACATGGAAAGAAAGGAAAGTCCTTCATACATCTCAAGATGTTAATAACTGGCGCCTATCCTGAGAAAGTCAGGCAGAATGCCAAAGTCAGCTCTGGACAAGACATCAAAAGTCAGCCACATGCACACCTACACTCGTTTATATGCAAGATCAATTTTATAGAACACAGTCAGCTGGTATCTGGGACCTGCAGGAACCCAATACAAACATGGAGAAATCAGACATGGTCTGAGTGGAGATTTGATCCCAGGACTATCAGGATGTAACTCTATGCACTGTACTGTCTTCTAATGAACTCAGAAATATTAAAATGTTATATTAATCTAAGCACTTAATAAAGTGAGATATGAAATAGTGAAAGATTCTTTACAACAAGTCATTCATGACAGAATTTTTGAAAATGTAAAATCATTCAGAAAAACTTAGAACTTACGTTGCTAGTGATGCATATGCAGTGATGTTGAACTCAAATTGACTACCAACAAATGCAGTTTTTCTTTCCTCATTTAGTGGAGTAGAATCCAAAAACAGAGGTATGTAATCCCCCAAGTTACAGCTGGGATAATAAATAATATCTAGAAAACATAGCAAAAATGCAAATAAGTGTCCAATGCTGACAGTAAATAAAGTCATCTTCTGGCAGCTGATGTGTCAATGTTAAAGATGAGCAGAAGTCACTTGCAAATTACATAAAAGCCCTCTAAAGCATGTATAGTACATTCAGTCTGCATAAATATGGCAGCCTTAAGTATGAGGAGCAATTTAAACTGAGTGCTATTAAGGAACTTCAAACACTGTAAAAACACCTACCTGAGTTGTGGAAAAGTCACCTAGCGGTGTAGCCTAAGCCTGGCAGGTTCATTGAAGTGCAGTCTTGTTGATGTTTAGAGCCTTTTTTGTTAAAATGTACTTCTGCTATTCCATGCTTTAAAAAACTTTGCTATAAATAACCTAAGAATGTACACCATGGAAGAATTTTTCTAAGGATAAAGAGAATGAGAACTTACCTTGATGCATGTTAAGAACATCTTATTTTTTGTCATGGTATATATTATCTTTAAATAATTATAAAGCAGATCAATATCTTTTTTGACACAACATACCATGGATAGATATCGGGTTGTATAAAACAGAAAACATATAATTTATCTTCCCACAAAAAATGCATAAGCCCATATGCAATTTGTTCTGTGCCTGACAATTTAGACGCGGCCACTATCACTACTTCGACTTGTTTTCCAATCTCTATGGCTTTACTTAACGTGAAGGTATCCAGTTCCAATAATAAACGCTCTATCAGCTGTTCACAAGATGTTTTCTCAATCAGTTGGTCCCTTATTAACTCGTCTTGTAGTGTCCCGAACTTACAGTGTTGCACAAGCTCACACAACGCTGAAACAAACTGTGTGATTGACTCACCCGGCTGCTGAGCACGCTGACAAAACTGAAAACGGCTTAGGAAGACGCTTTGGCTTGGGTCGAAATGGCCATCCAGTGCTGCCACCGTGGGCGCAAAAGACTCATCAGTTGGTTGCACGGTAGAAAAATGCGCTGTCCTTTCACTACCAAACAGTGTAATAGAAGCGCCCTTTTCCTTGCTGTCTCAACGTTATCCAACCCGGCCGCCAACAGGTACGTCTCGAACGAACGATACCAGCGTCTCCAGGGAACTAGCGGTTCACCAGGTACTGGCAAGAAAGATGCTGGAGGAGGTAAACCAAACTCTGCCATCCTCGTCGCCAAACTGTTGTATCAGAAATAGCAGTTCACACACGTGTAATGCTTAACTATCTTTACTTTAATTTAACATCCACACCAACAACCAATACTTCCGTTTTCCTCCTACAACCCCCCACATCCGATTCTGCACAGACATCACAGTGACGTCATCACTGGGGTCGGGACCTAGTGAGATATCCCATGGATGGTCTGCAGAAGATTGAAAAAGTGAGTTAGTGCGGCTCACCACCCCTTGGTCTAGCATGGTAGTACTATTCTTAAAGCCTTTCACTCCCAATCGCATGTGAGTGATAAGGCACCCCCCCCCAGCCCAGACCCATCAGGTCGGGCATCTCTGACTGAGAGCTCGTGAACTCACGAGAGGGCATCAGCATTGTCACTGAGAGAACCCTTACGATGAATAAGCAAGATCTTATATGGTTGAAAGTCAAGAAACCATCTGGTGACCCATGGATTCGACTCTTTGTGAAGGGCCATCCACTGTAAAGCAGCATGATCCGTAACAAGAGTGAACTCACGTCCCAAGAGGTAGAATCTCAACTGCGTAATTGCCCATTTAATCGCAAGGGCCACCCTTTTCAACGCTGCATACCTGGTCTAACGATCCAGCAGTTTCCGGCTCAGGAACATAACAGGGTGTTCAACACCATCAACGCTGTGGCTCAGCACAGCACCTAAGCCAGTGTCTGAAGCGTTTGTCTGGAGAATAAAAGGAAGCTAAAAGTTAGGCGTTTTCAATACTGGTGCTGACATAAGGGCCTGTTTTAAGTCAAAAAATGCATCCATCCATCCATCCATTTTCCAACCCGCTGAATCCGAACACAGGGTCACGGGGGTCTGCTGGAGCCAATCCCAGCCAACACAGGGCACAAGGCAGGAAACAATCCTGGGCAGGGTGCCAACCCACTGCAGGACACACACAAACACACCCACACACCAAGCACACACTAGGGCCAATTTAGAATCGCCAATCCACCTAACCTGCATGTCTTTGGACTGTGGGAGGAAACCCACGCAGACACGGGGAGAACATGCAAACTCCACGCAGGGAGGACCCGGGAATCGAACCCAGGTCCCCAGATCTCCCAACTGCGAGGCAGCAGCGCTACCCACTGCGCCACCGTGCTACCCTCACAAAATGCAGCATCTGTCTTATCAGTTCATACCACATTATTAGGAGCCCTCTTCTTTGTTAAATCATTTAAGGGCACCATTCTCTTTGAAAACCTAGGTACAAACCGCCGGTAATACCCAGCTAATCCGAAAAATGCTTGGACTTGTCGCTTGGTTCGCGAACGGGGCCACTTCAATATGGCATCAACCTTTGAACACTGTAGCTTTACAGTACCCTGACTCACTAGGTAGCCTAAATATTTAGCTTCTTTCAACCCAAAAAAACATTTTTTTAGATTGATTCGAAGCCCGGCTTCTCCCTGTATCTGCAATACTGCTCTGAACTGCTGTAAGTGTTCCTTCCATGTGCTGAAATAAATGACTATGTCTTCTAAATAGGCAGCACTATACACGTTAAGGGGGCAGAGCACTTTATCCACCAGACACTGGAAAGTCACAGGAGCCCCATGTAACCCGAATGGAAGGATATGATACTGCCAGCGTCTGCTAGGGGTGTTAAACGTGATCTTGACCTTAGTGGCAATCATTAACGGAACCTCCCAGTACTCCTTCGTCATGTGAAGTGTGGTCAAAAAATCAGCCTGTGCCAGCTTCTCAAGGAAGTCGTCCTCTCGAGGCATTGGATAAGCATCAAATTGGGAGACTTGATTAAGCAGACGGAAGTCATTGAAAAACCTCCAACTCCCGTCAGGCTTACTAACCAAGACGATCAAAATGGACCAGTGTCTAAAACTTTCCTCTATCACTCTTACTACCAGCATGCGCTTGATTTCAAGCTCCACTTCTGCTTTCTTTGCCCCAGGAAGCCGATAATGGCGCTCTCGAACAATAACATCGGGCTCTGTCACTATGTCGTGCGCAATCAGAGAGGTTCGCCCAGGCTTTTCGCTTACAACCTCTGGAACAGACAGGATAGCTACTTCGACCTCCCATCTCTGTTTAGAATTCATTTCAGCGCTGAAGTTAAGGATATTTTTCAGAGCAAAGAATGAGCGGGGCTGAGCGGAGGAGGGATCGGGATCCCTTTCCTTCCACGGCTTCACCAAGTTTACATGATAAACCCGCTTCCTTAATCAACGATTGGGTTGTTTCACCAGGTAATCAATGAGCCCTTTCCTCTCCTTAACCTTGTAAGGGCCTTGCCAATGGGCTAGAAGTTTAGAATGGGAGGTAGGAACTAAACCAAGACACATCCCCCAGGTGTAATTTTTGGAGAGTCGTGCCATGGTCATAATAGTGGGCCTGTGCTGCTTGCGCCTCTTCCATGTGAGTTTTTAATATGGGTCAAATTTTTCCCAATCGATTGTGTAATTGCGCGATGTACTTTAATTTATTTTTGGAGGGAAGAGCCTTTCCTTCCCATCCTTCTTTCAAAATACCCAAAATTCCCCAGGGTTGTCATCCATATAATAATTCAAAAGGCGAGAACTCTGTAGAGGCTTATGGGACTTCCTGATAGGCAAAGAGCATGAGGGGGAGGAGCTGATCCCAGTTCCTCCCGTCCTCGCTGACCACCTTGCGAAGCATCTGTTTGAGAGTCTGATTAAACCTCTCGACTAGACCGTTGGTTTGAGGGTGATACACCATGGCATTTAAATGCTTTATTTTAAGTAACTTGGCCGTTTCCCTGAACATCTCCGAGGTTAAAGGCGTACCTTCATCCGTAAGGACTTCTTTAGGGATGCCAGCTCACGCAAAGACCCCTACAAGTTTTTATGCAATAGCATTGTAGGTAGCTGAGTGTAAAGGAACAGTCTCTGGATATCGGGTAGCATAATCCACGAGAACTAATATATCTTGTGTCCTCAGGCAGAGGGCTCTAGGGGTCCTACAATATCGACCCTAATCCTATCAAAGGGGACATTGATCAAGGGAAGGGGGACAAGAGGAGCACGGTCCCTCCTGGGAATTTGCTGTAATTGACACTCTGGACACGAGATACAAAAACGGTGAACCTCTTCATTAACCCCCGGCCAATAAAATCGGAGCTTGATACGCTCTAACATTTTCTTGGTGCCCAAATGGCCTCCAATGAGGGTGTGTGTGCTAACTCACAGACCTGCCGCTGGTATGTTCGTGGGATTAACAACAACTTTCACACCTCCCCCTCATGCTCTGCTACCCAGTACAACAGATCAATTTCAATCACAAAGTGAGGACCCTGTGTCATAGGCTGATGAATGTGTTAGCCATTGATTGGCACAACTGCATTTTAAGCAAATTTCAGGGAATCGTCATTGCACTGCTCCCTTTGAAAGAAGCTGGAGTTTCTCTAAATTAAAACTGCATTTCAGAGAAAGGATCCGGTCCTACCTCAAGGGTGGGGTTAGCTCCTGGCTCGCTGAGGCACTGGGAGATGACGTTTCTGCTTGTGACGGTCCCGGAACTTCCCCATCCGCCTCGTGGCCATGCATATCTCTCTCTATTGGCTGAGAACATGGCGTGAAAACACCTGGAGAAGGATCATTTCATGGGAGTACTCAGTACTATACCACATGTATTATTAGACCAGTCCTGCCCTAGGATCACTGAGAAAGGTGGATTCGGGAGGACCGCTACAGGAAATTTTTTACGCGATCCTCCATGACTGATGAAACATAGGGTGGATTTATAATGCCGGATTTCTGGTTATGCTGGTCTTTAATTTTACCCATGGAAATGTTGCTGCCGGAATCAAAGAGTGCTTCAACTTTAAATCCATTCACAATTACTACTCCCGTATGTGATATCGTCAAGGGGTTTGTGAGTGCACATAAGCCTTTCTTCTCTCTCCATCTGCACACCTCCTTATTCCCGAGCAGATTGCGCACCCATGGGTCTGGGGACTTCAGAACAGGCTCTGGCTTGTAAGGAAGGGGCAGATTTGGTGGGACGCAATCCCCATAGTGTCCGCTAGAGGACCGTTCTGCTCTCTCAGATTGTGAGGCCATCCTAGATGTCTCAATGAGCTCATCCATGTTTAGAAATTCTCCCCAGACCGGCTGGGTGAAATATTTAGGTAATTCTCTGATTAAGAGGAAGCAGGAGACCTGCTGCATGATCGAAAGGGGGTCTGTTCAAATGGCCTTAGCCAGTAATGCCACCCTTTCCCAGAGAGCAAATGTTTGTTCCCGGTTTGGCCACTCAGGGTAAAATCAGTAGAAATTTGTATCATTGCTGTACAAACATGAAAACAGAGCATAAAATGACAGTGCCCTTAATAAATGTTCATATTAAAATGGTGATGAAATAATGTCACTAAAATGATGACAAAATTAAGGAACACTTCAGCAAACAAAATATTAATATGAAAATAAAGATAAAATAAAAGAAAAAAATAATCACAATGTAAACACAAGAGACCCCTCCACCTTCTAAGGCACGGGCTGCCAATGCACCTGCCAAGCTTCCCAGTGTGTAACCAGGCAAACTGTGGTAAAAAGCGAGGTGTGTGAGAGTCAGACATAACCTAAAGACTTGTCCTCTTGGCCATAACCTTTCCAGTAAACAAAATTATTAGCTGCTGTTTCTTGCCTCCTTAATTCCAAAATGTTCAGAACTTCATATCCATTTTCCCATTAATAGTAGTTGGAGAAAGAGTAGAAGATTCCTGAAGAAACTGACTAGAAAGAACTGGTTTTATTGTGAAACATCAACTTCTGAATTAATTCTAAAATATTGTGGGGAACCAGATAAACTAAGAATTAAAAAAAAACTCTTTTAAGTGAGTTTTGTGATAGTAAAATTACATGCAAAACAAATTTAGCATCAGTTTCACAAAACTGTACACAAAAGGAATCTCATCTGTTTTCGCACATCAATACCAACCATATTGTGTAATGTTACAGTTTACATAATCTATGGTGGCCATCGCAAGATGGTGGTGTGGTTTGTGTTGGCCAAATGTGCAAACAGGAATTTCATTGTACTGTGCACACGTGACAATAAATCTGGAATGAGCTGATTACATTATACCTTTTTTAAAAAAATAAAGCCTTTTATGTTTAAAAAAGCTAACACTGTTGTCCACCTGCATATCATTCCTAAGTTTGAAATTCCAATCGACAATTAGCATTGCATGCTTTTTGCAAAATGTTGTGTGTACCGCAGAGAAGAAAAATATTAAGGAAATTGGGGAAAAAAGCACAAATTAGGCAACAGAACCAAGACACGATATTATAGAATGAAGCATTATTTTTTTTTTCTTTAGGGCATACTGAATTGCTGTTGTTAATATAAAGACTGAGGATGGCTTTTTTGAGAAAGTAAAAGTAATTATTAATTTTTACTGTTTGTTGTTTAAACATTTGTTTCAGCCCACTTCATGATTAAGCAGGTTGAATTGAAGTCTTTGATGACAACAAAAGGCTCATGATTTGCAGCAATTTTATCAATGAATAAGTAAATTACCTTGGAATCATCATTACAACATTACCATATTTTACACTATACCTCTCTTGTAGTTTCTTTCTTCCCACTACTCACAAGATATTACCCTTTACAACTAAAGTGGAGACCCGGGCACACCTGCCACCCCAACCCGACACAGACAGGCAAAGACACCAGCTCAGTCCAACACAAAGCCCTTTATTCAGGAAAAGGCACCCGACCCAGAGCAGTGTCCAAGGACTGATACTAGCAGTTACATGCACAGTAAACACTGTCCATTTCCTAAGGAGTCTTGCAGCCTCCTTCCTTCTCCACACCTCTTTGGTGAGCTTCATCCACCTCCTCCTGACTCTGGCCTCCGAATGAGGTGAGGCTGCCCCTTATATTCTGCATACCAGGAGTACTTCTGGTGTTGCATCCTCATGACCTGGGAATACTTCTGGCTAAGGTGTGAGCCCTGTCCACAAGGGCTCGACAATGCCTGCAGCACCCCTGTTGGTCCCCACGGCACCCAACAGGGCTGTAGCGAACTCCAACTCCCAGTGTGGCTCGCGGTAATCCGTGGAGCTAACGGTTCAGGAGAGGCAGTGTCCTCCCCCTGTCCTTCCATTCTGGAGGCATCCTGAATGCATCTTGTTCAAGCTTTCATTTCCTTTAGATCAGCCTACTAAAGTTTTTTACTTATGGGGCTCCCATGACATGCTGTCTGATCTCCTCTACTCCTTTAGAATGATGCTGCCTGATTTGCTTCTTTAATCTTCACTTTATCCATAATGCTCCTCTATTTTACTCCTTCTAATAGCTCAGAGCACTTCTTAAGATAAAAGGGATGATTGTGTGGTCCTCCCACTCACCACTTCAAGGGTCTGCTCTCTTCATTACTCCAACAAATGTCACATCTACCTCAGCCTGCCTTCAGTCTTTCACCATGACACTTGCAATATCCATTTTAATTATTTTTTTATGTCTCTGAGCCTATTTTGAACATCCATTCAGTATCTAAACTCACATTTTCCATAGTAGAAGGTCACAATCCCAGCATCAAGAGAAGGGCAGGAATCAATCCTGTATGTCACAGTGCAACAAGTCACTTTTGAGTTGATAGTCAATTAGCTTAGGAAGGTAGATGGTGGTGCAGTAATCCAGTCAGGGGATGATATGCCAACTCCAAAGACCCTGTGAACCAAGGTACTATAAACCTAATTTTTAAAGAAATTATTAACTGATGGAATTTAAATTTTTGTTTTAATTTCCATAATAATAATTCATTACATTTATATAGCGCTTTTCTCAGTACTCAAAGTGCTATCCACACAGGGAGGAACCGGGAAGTGAACCCACAATCTTCCGCAGTCTCCTTACTGCAAAGCAGCAGCACTACCACTTTTAGTTAGCCAATAAAAGGTGTCATTTTGCATGGCTTTTCTCTACATTCATAATGGCTAACACGGTACAACACCCTAGTACCACAGTCTCCTTACTGCAAAGCAGCAGCAGTACCACTGCCACACCTGTGAGGACGTGAATTCATGAATTCCATGAATTCATCTGTATTTTTCAAACAGTTATGGAAATATTAAAATAAAACAACATTGTAAGGATTAGGGAAGCACTTACAGTATGAACCCTGGAATGGTATTTTGCTTAGAGGTTCATCTGTTGGACTGTTTCCTTTGCTCACGGAGGACCCATCACTGTATGTTAATGTAATGTCCTGTTGAGGGAAATCCTCGATGACGAGTTCAAGTATGACTCCCAATTGTACTGTTTGACTAAATGAAATTTCACATGTTGTCTGAAAAAATGCAAAACAAGAATAAACAATGAGAAACACTTCAATGACTTCACACAAGGCTGAAACACAAAATCCAAGGGAGCTCATTGGCCGGATGTGCAATCATATGATCAGTGTCACAGCAGAAGAGTTTGACTTTGAAGGGTCACACCACAGAAATTTTTCATTCAGATTATTTCAATTTATTCTTCGTAGGCTCATTTCCATATAAAGGCCCTGCATACTCTGTTTTGGTTTTAGTTTTAAAGCTCCACAAATATGGAATAATCTACCTATAGAGATACACCAGGCTGGAATGACAGAGTTGTTTAAATCATGACTTAAAAGTTATTTTTTTAATCAGAATTTTTGTTAAATTTGTAGCTAATCAAAATTCCTTGAGGCTGGTGGTAGAAAGAAGAATACAGAGATCCTGTCCTTGAGGATGATTGCGCAAACTAACTCTGTATTTTATTCTTTTCTCTCTCTTAGATATATGATAGAATGGCCAGCAGGGCCTGGGTGAGCTTTTAGTTACAGAACGCCAGTGGTCTTTTTCTTCAATGGAGTTTTTTTTCCCTTTCCCCACTGACCATCTTTTCTGAGTAAGGTGCTATATAAATACATGTTACTATTGTTATGTCTGGTGGTACTTCCCAAGATTTGCATGGAATTACTAAGTGGCACCGGCTTAAAATCCCCATCTGACCAGTTTCATTTTGAATGTAGAGTTGAGAGGAGTGTAGATGACAGGAGATGAAGTGAGGCTAGCAGATCTAAAAAGGAACAGGAGACGAGAAGGGAGAGCATTGTGTGTATAATGGACAGTTTTCAAAATCCTCCTTTCAACATAAAAAGCCTTATCTGAACTTATCATGACTTACAAACCTGAGCGAACATTAAGATCTCAAGAAGCTGGTCTGCTTATGATTCCAAAGATTAATAAAATCACAGTGGTTGGTCGAGGTTTTAGTTACAGATCCTAGCTGAAGATTCACTATTTCAGTTTAGCACACCCTGACTATAGCTGCAGATTAACTGTGCAGACTGCATTTCTGTTGTTAGTCATTAGCACTAAAAAATAAGTAACATGATCGTTATTTCTCAAATTAAATAAAGAAAAAACCGAAATCTTAGTGATTGGCAATAATGGATACAATGAGGCTATTAGAAATAAACTGGATGCATTAGGATTAAAAGTCAAATCGGAGGTAAAAAGCTTAGGGGTAACCGTTGACTGTAATCTGAATTTTAAATCGCATATTAATCAGATCACTAGGACAGCATTTTTTCACCTAAGAAACATAGCAAAAGTTAGACCTCTTATATCATCGAAGGATGCAGAGAAATTACTTCATGCGTTTGTTTTCAGTCGGCTAGATTACTGTAACGCACTCCTCTCAGGTCTACCCAAAAAAGACATCAATCGTTTGCAACTAGTGCAGAATGCAGCTGCTAGAATCCTTACCAGGAAAAGAAAATCCGAACACATTTCTCCAGTTCTGATGTCACTACACTGGTTACCTGTGTCATTCAGAATTGACTTTAAAATTCTGCTTATGGTTTATAAAGCTTTAAATAATCTCACCCCGGCTTATATATCGGAATGTCTGACACCTTATATTCCAAATCGCAACCTCAGATCCTCAACTGAGTGTCTCCTTAGAATTCCAAGAGCAAAACTTAAAAGAAGTGGTGAGGCGGCCTTCTGCTGTTATGCACCTAAAATCTGGAATAGCCTGCCAGTAGGAATTCGCCAGGCTAATACAGTGGAGCACTTTAAAAAACTACTGAAAACACATTATTTTAACATGGCCTTCTCATAACTTCACTGTAATTTAATCCTGATACTCTGTATATCCAATTCATTATAATAACTATTAATTCAAAAACTGTACTAACCCCTACTCTCTCTACTGTTTCCTTTTCCGGTGTCCTGTTGGTGGTGGCGTGCTCCACCACCATCTACCCAAAGCACCATGATGTCCCAACAATGATGGATGGATTAAAAGCCAGAAGTCTGTATGACCATCAGCATCAAGTGACTCCGTGAAAAACCCGAACTACAAAGAGGACTATTTCATTTATGTTAGGTAGAATGCCCAGAGGGGACTGGGCGGTCTCGTGGCCTGGAACCCCTGCAGATTTTATTTTTTTCTCCAGCCTTCTGGAGTTTTTTTTTTGTTTTTTCTGTCCACCCTGGCCATCGGACCTTACTCCTTTCTATGTTAACTAATGTTGTCTTATTTTAATTTCTTATTTTGTCTTTTATTTTTCTTCTCTTCATTATGTAAAGCACTTTGAGCTACTTTTTGTTTGAAAATGTGCTATATAAATAAATGTTGTTGTTGTTGTTATAATTTGATACTAACCCTCACCTATTCTGTTTCTCTTCTCGGTACTCACATGTGGCACTTGGTGCCACGGCCTACCTGCCAAGTTGTTTTGTCTGCCTAAAGAAAAGTCACCGCTGATGGAGGATCGCATGAATCGTTGGATAGAGGGGTCCTTTCATCGGATTGGCTAGCCCAGAGCTGACTCATCTGTTGAATGGCTAATAGGAGAAGGCAGCTTGATGGCCAAGGTCTCCAGGACTGTTGAACAAATCCAAATTGTATTATGTAATATCATGTACTATTGAATTCTGCTCTGTACTTGTAATATTTCTATTGCAGTATTATATACTATTGAGGATTACTTGTGTCCTGTTCTGTGTATTGTATTGTATTTACTCCTATTTTTTGACATCCTGCACACCTACAAGGGTTTTTTTAGGAGTTTTTCCTTGTCTGCTTAGAGCGTCAAGGCTGGGGGTCTGTCAAAAGGCAGGGCCTGTTAAAGCCCATTATAGCACTCCTTGTGTGATTTTGGGCTACACAAAAATAAATTGTATTGTATTGTTATTGTACAAAGGAGTGGGTAAGTGCAGTAGGCACCAAACAGGCTAGTCAGGGATATAACATCGTGTTTAAGTAGGTTCAGAGGGGCAGTATATGAATTGTTTCTGTAAGAGCCATTTGCTAGTTAGGTTATTATAAGTTGACAGAAGTATTTCCTTAGTTATGTTAAATGTTTGCCTATAAATTAGTGCATAGTATATGGGAGGTTCTTATAACCCCCACAAGCTGAATTGAATTGGTAAATTCTAACTATTTCTTGTCCCTCTGACTACAGTTTAGCCTCAGTTAGTGACCTACCTTGCCGTAAGTAAGACATGGCAGGCACACAGTTTCAAACCGTGCTTTAATGTGCCATACCACACTCAGTTGTATGTGCAGCGCCGTATGTTTAGAACGTACTGAATGTGAAGTAAAGCAAAGAGAAATAACTTATCTTTATGTATAGAAAATTACTGAAGTTTAACGAGAAATGTTAAGTTTAAGAAAAAACATTTTTTCCTTTTTTGTCTTTTATCCAATGTGTATAACAGCTTTTATCTATTCTTATATGGACGGTTTGCTTTGAAATTTCACTAAAGCTTTTTAAAATGAATTTTTGGACTGAGAAATTTCTTCTGGTATGCTTTTGCTCCTTAGTGGGAATAGATTTGGTTGACAAAGTACTTTTTCTTATAATTTAATTGTCCTCCTTGACACTGAATATGAGTTTGGGCTTGATTTGAAATGCCCTTAACAGTCACAGAATGGAATAGGTGTTTTCTATTAAAAAGTGCATTTTGGTTTGAAGGTTAAACTAAGGAATAATTTATATAGGTATTTTAATAAAACAATTAAATTGAATCAATATTTGCTTAATAAAGATCATTAATGGGTTCCAAGTTACTGAACGAAAGGCTATTAATTGAACTAAAAGATATTAGAATTTAAGGCGAATGTGAAGATGGATACAAGAGGAAAATGTATTTTATACAGTGCCAGATTAACCAATGTAGCATATGCTACGGGCCCCGCAATTTCGGGGTCCCCCAAATGGTGGACCCAATATTTAATGAAAAAGTGTAGCATTGAAAAACTGGTCTTTAAAAATATTATCTTTATGTTTTTAAACTGTAAATTTCTTACACAACAAAACTTTAGGGGCCCAACACATACAATTCACATAAATATTATAAGATTCTTATTATAATCGAGAGTAAAATAATTATTTAGTCCGGTTTGAACTGTTCAGAATCTAAACTTCAGATGATGCAGACCAAAACGGCCCCCAAATTTGAAATGTGCTACAGGCCCCCAAAGCTCTTAATCCGGCCCTGATTTTATAAATTGGCTGATGTCAAAAGTGGATTCCCTCATGAATCTCTGATGAGACTGTTTCTTTTTTTGAGCGTTTTTGCATATTATGCGAGAAGCACCTATCGTGACAGCCAGTGTATTTACAAACTTGTCTATCTTAAAACGGAGAAACGTTCTGTGCGACTTTAACTATGAATTACTTTTCAGTTTCAATTTCGCCTTGAAAATGGTTGCCTGAACATATATATTTTGTATATTTTTATCTTTTACTCATCTGACAGCCAGTGACATTATTTGGCAATTTCAGAGTGAACTGGTTGACCAGTCAGGAATCTCGTGATCATCCCTGAGCTGTATGATGCCATTTTTATGGGATGGCATAATTAAAATACTATCAAGATAAATTACATTTTCTTATGGTCAGATTAAGTAACCCAAGATCAATAGGTAATTTGCAGGGTCACTGATTTTCCTAATGTAATCAGCACCATTGACCGTACACATATTGTAATAAAGGCAGCATCACAGCATGAATTTGCTTTGGTAAGCAGAAAGCACTTTCATACAATTAATATACAATTAAATTATGATATTGAAATATGTCTGACTAACATTGCGAGGTGACTCACCTCAATCTATGATTTCATTATTTTATCAAATAGTATTGTGGGAAGCAGACTTCAAGGTCATGATGTGTGTGATGTTTGGCTTCTTGGTAATGCTGCCATTGCCAGTTATGTTGTACAACACCCAGCACACCCTTTTTATTTATCAAATAGGCTGCACACAAGGCAATTTTCTTTAAACACATTCATTAGGCGTTATTACCAATGTTGAAGACAGCTGTATTGAGAGAACATGTCAGTTAACTGTGATAGAATTAGCTCAAGAACACTGGAATGTGACTAACATGTTATTGAAATGCACAAGGACACAAGATCTTCTGTTGACTTCATTGTTCTGCTGCCCAGAGTTGCTAAAATCCCAACACCAAGAAGGCTGCATATGATAGTCAAAATTTGCCATTAAGTTAAGCCAGTTTTCACACCAGGTTCATGCTGTATAAATTTAAATTTTTGGCATAAGAAATGACTGATGAATGTTTCTGAGTGTATGCATGTTTTATACGTGAGGTCCCAGGTAATACAAAGAACCATTCCTTACATGAGAAGTCCATCACCAGCATGTCCCCAAAACTGTTTTCTGGCCGGAGCTTGAAATTCTTTTTTAGACGGTCACAAATTCAGTGTAGAAATGGGAGGAATGGGAGCTGAAGGCAATCTTTTGATGGACAGGATTCAGAAGGACGAGCAAAAGGCCTAATTGAGGTACTGTGCAGTTGTGTTATATATATAAATGTTGTTGTTATAGTAGGCAAGCTGACCACAACCACACAGACGACATGTGGACTTTTAGTGTAGGCAGGCTCAGGGTAACCATAAGGTTTGGTTTAATAAGATTATTTTAGCACGATGGTGGGCAAACTACGGCCTGCGATATCAATTTGTGCGTCCCACACACAAATTTTAAATCTTTGTGATTTTGTTAACAAAAATGACTATGACGTCAATTTGAGCAGCCCACACACAAGTTTAAAGCCTTTGTGATTTTATTAACAAAAATGACAAAGTAAACAGATATTCACTGCATGTTTTGAAACGTGAACAAATGAGCAAGCTCGTTTATAATGTTACCTGTGTACAAGCAGAAGCATGTGTTTATGAAAGTGGACTTTGTACTGTGTGTAAGTGTACGCTTGATGTTTCGATTGTATGTATTTGGAAGACCATTTGCTGTGTAAGCACAGGCATTCTTGCGTGTGTGTTTGGATCACTCAGATTAGTTCAGCTGTTATTGTTTGAGTGCTGTGTTATATTTTAAATTTTGTTACCCTAACAGTGAGTGCTACTGTGAAAAAATGTAAAATTGAAGATGAATGTTGTGTTTTTAACAAGGAATGGACAGTCTTGCAGTTTTTAAGGAGTTCAATTTGTAGAGATATTTTCAAACTAAGCACAGTAAGTTTGGAAGTTATTTATCATAAAGTGAATTACAGCAAAAAGCTCATTTTATTTGCTGCTTATTTTGTGTATATGACTAATAAATGTATTTTTGTGTGAAAATAACATTAATTATTTAGCAAATTTAGATTTTTGTCACATGTTGCCCACTAGAGACCATACAGATGTCTATGTGGCCCTCAGAGATAAAATTTTGCCCACCTTTGTTTTGTCTCCAATTTACCTGTACACTTTTTGTTATTCCTGCTTTTGTTAATCAGGTCTTTTCATTTGGTATAATTAGACATTATCTAGATTTAGGCTCAAGAGAGACTTCTATAGTCTACACCAGGGGTGGCGAACTCCAGGCCTGGAGTGCCGCAGTGGCTGCAGGTTTTCATTCTAACCCTTTTCCTAATCAGTGACCAGTTTTCACTGCTAATTAACTTTTTCCCCATCACTTTAATAGCCCTGTTAGAAGAGCTCAGCCCTCTAAATTGATTCCTTTCTTCATTTAATGACAGCCAAGCAGAAATGAGACATGAAACGAGCTAACAGACGATTAGCTAAACTGGGGCTGCAAACTCCAACCAATTTCACTCCAATCACTCTCTTAATGAGAAGCCAATTCTTGCTGTTAATTAAACTCATTATTTATTTCCATGGCTTTTGCTGCTCTCATTCTGCCACAGCAGACATTTCCGAAACTGTTGTTTTTCTGTTCTTTCTAAGAGCACCGTCAAAATGTTTTGGTGACCTGAGAGATCAATCTTACCAAGACCATCACCCCTCTTTAATTTCGGATATTGTGTAATGGGCACTGGTGAGCTGGTCATGTGGTGGCTTGTTTTGTGTCGCATTATTGTTTGGCTGCTAATTAAAGAAAAAGAAACAACTATGGGGCCTGAGTCAAGTTAATTAAAAGAAGTAATCAGCAGCAAAAACTGGTCACTAATTAAGAAGATGGTAAGGATGAAAACCTGCAGCCACTGCGGCACTCAAGGCCTCGAGTTCGCCACTCCTTGTCTACACAATTTATTTTAAAGTGGGATTCAGTAATTGAGTTATTTTGTAACATTTTTTATCTTCTAGATAGCTCAGAGAAAGTCTGAAATGCCTGCTGCAATTTGAGGAATGTGCAAATGTTGACTACTAACAGGACATCATGGCATCCTAACAGTCCACTGGAATTTACTCAGCATGTTTAACAGATTTTGTATTGATAAAATAATCATTTTTTTCTCTTATTATCCTTATTTTATATTGTGGACAATATGGTTAGCCCATTTGCCTTATTAACCCATATAGTGCAAGATAGGATTAAAAAAAAAAGTTTTTTTAATAACAAAAATAATAAGAGAGTACAAAGTGCAAAGTGAACAGAAATTTGCAAAATAAACACATTACAAACAGAAACAAAACTCCCATGATTTTTCTGGGCTGAGTTTCACAAATTTGTCTGGGTAGGATGGCTACTGATTGTCTACCTCTTAGCACCGTCTGTCAAATCCAGCACATTCCATTAATGGCCTTTCATTTTGTCTCCAGTTGAGGATTTCCTGTCTCCAGACTCAACACACACTGTGGATTTGTCTAAAGGACACTTTTTAAATTTCTAGTCACAGTCCCCTTCTGGGACAATAAGTAATTTCTGAAACTCCTACCTAGTGACCCTAGGTGTTCCTGCTGCTCCTAATTAATGGGCCATAGTAAAAGTAGGTCACCTGAACATCATTATGGGGAGCTGGAGTCATGTATTAGACTCAGAGGATACCTGCTGCCATCTGCTAGACTGGGGGAGTACAGACACTAGCCAGCCTGACCTTCTCCATACACAGCTGTTACCGCATTGGAAGCATCTTGTACAAATGAGGGGTGTAATTCCTCCAACTATTAGTTACCTTTTATTTAACAAAAGGTCAAGAGTTGTCATTACTAGTGCGTCCTCTAACACTGCATCTCATGATCCAAATTCTTAATGCATTGTATTCCCCTCCAACTGCTGCCCCAAAGGATCTTCTATCTAAACATATATCATCTAATCATTTTCTACATCCATGACAAGGTCACACACATGTCAGCTGCATGAGGTTGTAATGAACCACATATAGTAATTTGTCTGTGTTCTCCAGTGGTTCCTCATAAAAACATAAGGCTAAGATTTAAGGTGTTTATCAGTTTTTATTTTCTTGGGAAAACAAGATCCTTGAGAATTTGTCTTTTTGAGGCCATTGTATTATTGCCAGAAATGAGGGGGCTTCACGCCAGCTTTAATAAACAAAAACGTAGATGACACAGAAGAAAGAGAAAAAAACCCATGAGATTAGTGTGGATATAAAGAGCAAGAGAAGGAAAATGTGGTGGACACCAATAATGCAGCACCTACGTTAGGAACGACTAAATTGCTCAACATCAGATAATAATAATAATAATAATAATAACAATAATAATAATAATAATAATACATTTGATTTATATAGCGCCTTTCCCATGCTCAAGGCACTTACAGAATATAATAAAGAACGGCAGTGTATACAGTATATAGCTTTGTACAAACCAGATAAATAAATAAAGAAGATTAAGACAGTGAATTCTGAAAAAAAAAAGGACATAATTGATGGTCTAGCACACACACACAGGTTACATGAGCATCTTGACATAAAGGTAAACTGAGAGAAGGGTAATAAAGTCAAGTAGAGCTAAAAACCTTCCTGAACAGATGAGTTTTGAGTTGTTTTTTAAAAGAATTCATGGAGTCAGCTGACCTGATTAATTTCGGTAGGTCATTCCAGAGTCTGGGCGCTATACAGCTGAAGGCCCTGTCACCCATGGAGTGTAGATTAGTGTGGGGTACAACAAGATTGACAGAATCAGAGGACCTAAGTGGGTGGGCAGGCACATAGTGATGGAGAAGGTCACTGATGTAGTTTGATGCAAGGTTATTTAAGGCTTTGTAGGTTATTAGTAGGATTTTATATTCGATTCTGTAAGACACGGGGAGCCAGTGAAGACGGAGCAGGATGGGTGTGATGTGCTCACTGCTGCTGGTCTGAGTAAGGACTCTTGCAGCTGAGTTTTGAATAAGCTGGAGCTGTGATATAAGATTAGAAGGGGCACCTGCCAGTAGGGAATTACAATAATTGATGCGGGATGTGATAAAAGCAGGGACAAGTTTCTCAGTATTAGAGAAGGAGAGGAAGGAGCGAACACGGGATATGTTATGGAGGTGAAAGTAAGAAAGTTTCTTAATGTGATTTATGTGTGCGGAATAAGAGAGGGAGGAATCAAAAATGACACCTAGATTTTTTACAGTAGAGGCAGGTCTGATGAGATCACCGCCAAGATAGACTGGGAAGGAGCCCATTTTATTAAGTTGCATTTTAGTCCGAGTGATAACAATGATAACCCAGTCCATAGCTATGTATAATATGGCCAAGGGGAAGCATGTAAATACAGAAAAGCAGAGGACCGAGGACAGAGCCTTGAGAGACTCCTTGTGTGACTGGTGCTGTGCTGGATCTGCTCTTGCCAAGACTAACAAACTCTTGCCTATCAGTCAGATTGGACTTGAACCACTGGAGGGCAGTGCCAGAGATACCCAGCATATTCTCCATTCTGGACAGTAGGATGTCATGTCTGACAGTGTCAAATGCTGCACTGAGGTCTATCAGAATTAATATGCTGGTTTGTCCAGAGTCTGCTGCCATAAGCAAATCATTGGTTACCCGTAGCAGAGAGGTTGCACAGCTGTGCTGTGCTCTGAAACCAGACTGAAAGTGTTCCATCAAATTATTAGAGGTTAAGTAATTGGTGAGTTGGGAAGCTACAACACGCTCAAGAACTTTTGACAGGAAAGGTAAGTGGGAAATAGGCCGGATATTGTTAAGATTGTCAGCATCAAGACCAGACTTTTTTAACATTGGGGTTACAGAAGCAATTTTAAAAGTGAGCGGCACAGAGCCAGTGTCAAGGGATGAGTTTATTATTGTTGTAACAGTCGGGATTATGGCCTGAATGCAGGATTTAAGTAGTGTGGTGGGGATGGGGTCCAGTACACAAGTAGTCGGCCTCATCTTACAAAGCAGGTTATTAACAAATGCAGATGTGACTGGTGAGAACTTAGAGAAGGAGCTGAATGGAGAAGGAGAACAGGGAGAGATATAAACAGATGATGTATTTATGTTAGTTGAATTATTTAGATCGTTAATTTTGTTACAGAAAAAGTGGAGGAATTCCTCACAGACTTCAGTAGAAGAGGTAGTTGGGCCAGATGCAGGTTCGAGTAGTTTATTAACTACAGAGAACAAAACCCTTGGGTTATCATGGCCACTTTCTATTATTCTGCCATAATGGGTGTTCTTGGCAGCAGTTAGTGCTTCTTTGTAATCTTTTTGGAGGTCAGAGAAAGCCTGGATGTGCACGGTGAGGCCAGTCTTACGTGACATTCTCTCAAGGCGTCGGCCAGCTGCTTTCATAGATCGCAATTCTGAATTATACCAAGGAGCTGAGCGTTTAAAGGAAACCTCCTTATGTTTTAAAGGAGCTGTTTTATCTAATGCTGAATGAAGGGCTGAGTTATAGTGGTCAACAAGACTATCTAGTGTTGATGGAATAGGAGAAGACAGTAAAAGATCAGAAATGGATCCAGAAAGGATAGAGGGACAGATATTTTTAAGGTTTCTGTAAGAAATTTGTCGTTTACAGGTAAGAGGAGGGAAAGGCAGTGAAACAGTGAAAAATACTGCTTTATGGCGAGAGAGTCCCAAATCATTGCTGTGAATGTTGGCAACAGATAGTCCAGAAGTGCAGATCAGATCCAATATATGACCGCCAGAGTGGGTTGGAAAATCAAAATGTTGTGTCAAGTCAAAACAGTCCAGTAAGGATAGGAATTCATTTCTCAGTTTAGATGTGGGGGTGTCAATATGGATGTTGAAATCACCAAGAAGGATAATTCTCTGAGAGTAAGAGCTTAGGTGGGTCAAAAGTTCAATCAGATCAGATAAGAAGGATGCATTGTATTTTGGGGGACGATAAAGAACAATGAGTGAGACAGGACCTGATTTTGTTATTAGTTTAAGATAGTTCAGGATTACTGTGTTGGAAGATCATGGAGATTGCTGAGAAGAAGATTTGTTCCCATGACAGAGAGAAATGGTAAGCCATAAAAGTTTCCTGTCTTAGATATCATGTTGACTGATTAAGAAAAATCTTGTGCTGGCATGGTTGCTTGTTAATGAAAATAGTTGTAAGAAGTGAGAACAGAATTGGATTGCTAATTTGAAAGGAAAAAGAGATGTATTCAGTATTATTTTTGTGACTATGTATATGTACCTTGTATGTGCCGTGTTTAAAATACAACTAAAGATGGATTGGAATTGGTGTCTTGGGCTTGAATATATTTAAGTATTGGAACCACATTTTTCTTACAGTTTCATCCAAGAAATCCAATAAAAAAAGCTCAGGAAAGTTGTATGGTAGCAGGGACTCCTTTTACCTAAGGAGTTGTCTGTTACAAGGTGCCAAGGCAGCAACTAACTCAGGATGGACAACAGTCTACCACCACTGATAACAGAGTCATAAGTCGGCTTAATTGTCATAGGGGCACAGGAGGCAGCATTCATGGATACTCAAAGAGTATATGAATTACACACAGTGAACAGACTGGGAAATGAGAATTCAGGCTGTTCCTAGCAGCTATGAAGTAATTAGTGAAGTTCAAATCTTGATGGTGTGACAGGTAGCTGGGGGCTGTGCCCAGCAGGGATGCCGAGAAGGACTGGGAGAGGGATGATGCCTCCCCCGGACCATGAGAAGGCAGCCGCCTTGGTCTGTGTGGGGGCCACGGGAATTGAGCAAGAAGCTCAACCCTATAGGGGCCCGTGGCCACCGCCAGGGGGTGCCCTGAAGACTCTGAAGCCCTAGATGTCAGCACTTCCGCCACACCCGCAGGTGCTGGCGGAAGTACTACCAGGGACACCAGAGTGGTTCCAGGTGCTCATGTGGCATTTCTGCCACACCAGGAAGTGCTGCAGGAAGCTCATCAGAGGGCACCTGGAGCACGTCCGGGTGAACATAAAAGGGGCCACCTCCCATCAGTCATCAGCCAGAGTCAGGTGGAAGAGGACGAAGCTCAGAGGAGAGGAGAGGAGTGGAGGTGGCGAAGAGAGGACAGGAGTTTTAAAGGCCTGGACTGAGGGTATGTGGTGCAGGGGCACTGGGTTGTGTGCAGGACTCATTTTATTGTAAATATGGAAAATAAACGTGTGTAGTGTTTTGAACCATTGGTGTCTGCCTGTCTGTGTCGAGGCTGGTCTCCACAATGGATTGGCTGCATTTTATTTACATATACATATCTGTCTATTTATATTCATGTACTGTATGCATATAAATCATAAGCACACACAAAGGTTTGAGAATTCTAAATACACGCACACACAGAGTATATAATCTATATACTGTACATGTGAAGGTGATCGTGTGTATATATTTATTTTCGCCATTAGATGTTTTTTTAATTATACATGATATTTTCTAATTATTTTATTGAATACATAAAGATGTTTGAGTACTATACCAGTTTTAAAGGCTGAACGTCCAAGAATAAGTTCGCAGCAATATAATAAAAACAAGGATCACAGTTGAGATTCCAGTGTTGCTTCTCCCTCACCACCCAGAGGCACTCACACTGGTACTAAACTGGGGGCACCATAATAAGGAGCTGATTTGCATGAGCCTGTACTGCAGCTGAGTTTGAAATTAGGAAATTGGGGATCATAGACGAGTGATTTTGTGAGTAATGAGGGCTTTTAGAGGTAAAGGAAATTGTTCTTATTTGAGGACCTGCTGCCATGGCATTTTGGTAAGGTAAGGACTGTAAGTCGATGGGTTCAATGGTGTTTGTGTGTTTATTTGATTAGCTCTCAAATATGTAAGCCAAAAATAATATGCCAATCAGTTTTAAGTATGTTTGGTTTCTGCAGTGTATACAATTCTTAGAATTCTACTTGTGCCTCATTATTTTAACTGACATGTCTATTTGTAGCCTCTTACCTCATTTAGAGTGATGCCAGTAATCAGATTGCAGAAACCGCACTCGTTATTGATGGCCTGTCCAAACCGACATCTTACACGATCTCCATCGGGGTCAAATACCGGCAGCTTCATAGGTGTGGGACAGTTATATTGGATACTAAAAAAATCAGGCGAAAACATTACATAAATACCTAATATACTTTAATTTATTTATATTATAAAATAGTGTAATAGAGCATTTGAGAGTCAGGCTCAAGACAAGATACAACTCTGTGCCTGTCCATTGCACACACACACACACACACACACACACTGACACTACTGTAGGTCAACTTTGTCTTGGAGTG
The DNA here is from genome assembly GCF_900747795.2 of Erpetoichthys calabaricus. Taxonomy (NCBI): domain Eukaryota; kingdom Metazoa; phylum Chordata; class Cladistia; order Polypteriformes; family Polypteridae; genus Erpetoichthys; species Erpetoichthys calabaricus. Next base: position 340,153,781 of record NC_041395.2, on the reverse strand, counting down.
CACATTTGGGATGTGGGAGGAAATCTGGGCTACCCAGAAAAAAATGAACACAGACACAGGGAGAATATGGAAACTCCACAGAGGTCGAGGACAACTGAGCCCAAGACTCATGAGATGTGAGAAGTTGGAAATGAGGGAGACCAAGCCCATGTCTGATATCTTTATTTTTGACTTAAATTTGTCCCTTTACAGGCTTTTTTTGTTATGTTACAGCAAGTGTTTATATTCCATGTTATTGTTATTTTTTTATCTTTATTTTGAATATTTTAAAATAAACTCTGTAGATTTTTTACATTTTCTTCTCCCTTGAAGGACATTTGTTGCATTGTGAGGGCATTTAAAGGTATGTTTGAACTGTTAAAAGCCTGTGCCCCATTTTTGGGCCTGCGTAGGCCTTGCAGCCTGCCTGATGATTTTGGGACCGGGCTGCACGGAGTGGGGTCTTTCTCTTGACAGACTGGTGGAGGTCTTGGTCTACTTTTGCTCCTTTTTGAGGCCTTACACCCTTTTTTTGTCATTTTGTGTTGCTGCATCACAACATCCTCATTTATTGCCTCTGAAATTAATTAAGTTCTAAATGCACTCAAATGCATTGATTATACTGGTTGAAGTTTATATTCTGCTTGGATGAAATTAGGCAAATAAAATAATAAAAAACCATGAGCTGAGAGCAACTGGATGGTCAAAACAAGGCAAGATCTAAACTAAAAGATCAGTCCTACCATAAATATTAAACTCTTTGTCAAAAAAGCACAAATGGCCATGAATCTCTAAAGTGAATGTAACAAAGTAAACACCTTGAAAAGGTTTCATTCACAAATTCAAAAACTTGTACAACATGAGCTGTGTTCCACCATCTTTTACAGTATCAGGATCACCATAATGCTTTGCACCCAATCACAAATTTATTAACTTGCCAAGACAACAAATAAGACGACTGTCTACATGAGAAAACACCACAAAATGGTGGCACCTCACATCAAAATACAAATTTCACTGGGAGGTTTAGGTTTGGATGGTTAGGCTGCTCCTCTGCTCTGAAACTGCCTTCAGCATTAAATCTTGTCTCTTTGTTTCAAAAACATCTTTAAACTCACTTTGTCAGAATTGCCTTCTCTAGAAAAATCAGTAGATGTTATCCTTCTAAATTGTTTTGATTACATGTTTAATTGTGTTCTTTAATACTTGTGAGTTTTTATTTATTTATATATCTATGTATGTATTTATTTATTTACTTTACTTAGTAATTGTACTGTTTATGCTTTTACCTTGTAATGTGTCCTTGAGTATCTAGAAAAGCTCAATTAAATACAATGAATTATTATTATTATCCTCTTAGTAGACACAGAGAGAAGAAAAGTGAGAAACACACAAATACAGACAGAGAGAGAAAAGGGGAAAGAGAAAGTTAAAGAGCAGCATTCACATTTTTGCAACTGACTAGTGGTTATTATAGCCATATTTTATAATAAATATATCAAAATGAAAATGCCTATAGCTTTTCTCTAAAACCAAATATTTTACCCAAATTAAGTTTATAACAGCAAAATTTAAACATGAAATTGTAAAAAGAAGGTTTCTTTTTTTAGAGGCTTGATTGTTTTGTTTTCATTGTAAGATTTTCTCAGGGTGAAGTCTTTTTGAATTCTGAACAGAAGAAAATGAAAGCAAAGGTCAGGAATAAATTTCAGAACAAATTAAACAAAATGTGTAAGAGCTCCAAACCTGTAAATTAGATTTGACACTGCCATTGGAGGTCTGTTGGGAAGTCCAGTGTCAGATCGCACACCCAGGTCCACGTGAGTCATAAACTTCATTTTGGAGTCAGGATCGTCGCCAGACCAACAGCAGCCTGAAAAGCTTTTGAAACAGAAAATAAAGAATAAAACATTTCTTATACTTCTGTTTCTCATTATATAACTCATGTTACCATTCTCACAAACAACCTCTCTTACTTTATTACTAAAACAAAAAAACGCAGTTTGAATTACCAGACTGGCTTTACTTTTTGCATTTTGACAGTGAATGCCTAACCTTTGCTGTCTTCCCATGAATTCTTGTCACACCCTCTCAAGCAAGTGGGGGTCTCACAACCAAGACTGAGGGGATAAAGTTGTCACTGCACCAGCAGACCACAAATAACCAAAATGCCAAGGTACAAGACACAAATGGCGATTTTAGAGAGACAAGGAATGCATAAAAGCTTTCAAAAAGATTTTAGTGACAAAATGAAAAGGAAGTAGTGACATTTAATTAAGAAGACCATACATCCTTTATACAGCCCAGTATATCTGTAATAATGCAGGGGTCCTGACTTAAAGCCCCAGCACCTCATGAACTTGTACTGGAAGAACAGACTACAGATTTATGAATTACACAAAAATTCCAAAATGTTCTTTATACAAGACTCATGTGACTTCTTTATTTCCAGGAAAGGCCGATGCAAAGAATTGTGACAAGTCCAGGACTGACTTGCGCAGAAAGCCGGAAACAAACAGCCCGGTCTACAGTGTGACAGCGGTGTCAGTATCAGGACACACTTGGCCCATCATAATGGAAGGATCTCCAGAAGCAACTGTTTCAGGGGCAACATGATAATGGAAGGACAATGGGGGACATTAAATGGTGGTTTAGAAGTTCCCCATACTATTAGATGGAAACAAGGAGCAAGGTCTTCAAAATGTGTTTTAACTTATGTGGTATTTTTAGCTGTCATTCCAGCTTCAGTTTATTTTCAGTTTAGTTTTACTTTTGGCCATTTTTATTTTAGTTTTTTTTTTTCATTTTAGCTTAAAAATGTATATTCAATAAAAACTAAGAAATTTACACTCAGCCTACATAGCAAAAGGATTATAAAAACATAAGGATAATTTACTTAGGGGGGCTCTTTATACTCCAAGTTTTCAAAGAATAATCTATTTAAAGTTTTATACAATGTGCCTCACTTGCAGTGTAACAGAGTCCATTTGCTTGAGCAGCAGGGTCTGCATTCTGGCAGCAGCGAGAATTTCAAACATTAGATCAAATACTTCACAGTATCCAGTCATGGCCCCAGAGCAACACGGAAGGGGGTTAAATAAAGTAATAAGGGTGTGTGTGCGTGTGTGTGTGTGTGTGTGTGTGTAAAACACAGTCTTAAAATTCCAAAAGCATTCATGAATTTCTGATAGTGTGGGCAGCAGGTGAGGTTCTGTTGAACATAAGTACTTAATGAAAAGGAGAGGCAGACGACATTAATGTGTCCTCTAAACACCACCTGAGCACAATTTGGAGTACAGATTTTGATTTTTAATAAATTTACAAATCTTTCTGAAAATATGTCTTCACTTTGTCATCATGGGTTATTGAGTGTAGATTGATTAGCCAAAATGGCAAATGTATTTATTTAATTAAATCTACAGCATAATAAAGTGTGCAGAAAGTGAAGGGGGCCAAAATATTTTCTGAACCCACTGTATACACACACACACACACACGTATATAACTTTACAGTGTTGTGGAAGACAAACCATTGTACATTTACTTTGGATATTAATTCGGCATGTTATGATAAATTTACTTTGCACACAGTTCACTTTTCATTTCAATATATCAAAGAGGCTTCCATAAAGTTTTAATCAATGGTTCTACCATTTTACGTATCTACACAGTACATCTCCTGATTTACTGTAGATGTGATCTTCATACAGATGTTATAGTTCATCACCATTTGTACCAGCTGTCAACACCTATTGCACAGTGTCCTTGCTTTCAAGGGTTTTGCAACAAAGAAAGACCCCTTCGTAACACAAAAAAAAAACTGTTTTTCTAACACACATCTACACTTCATTTAATTATGGCTTGAATGTGGCAACATGATATGTTACGCTATATATTATTCATCCATCCATCCATTATCCAACCCGCTATATCCTAAGTACAGGGCCACAGGGGTCTGCTGGAGCCAATCCCAGCCAACAAAGGGCGCAAGGCAGGAAACAAACCCGGGCAGTGGCCAGCCCACCTCAGGGCACACACGCACACACACACACATCAGGTACAATTTAGAATCACCAATGCACCTAACCTGCACGTCTTTGGACTGTGGGAGGAAACTGGAGTACCTGGTGGAAACTCACAAAGACATGGGGAGAACATGCAAACTCCACGCAGGGAGGACCCGGGAAGTGAACCCAGGTCTCATTCCTGCGAGGCAGCAGCGCTACCCACTGTGCCACCGTGCCGCCTATATTATTCATGTTTTTACTAATTATGAATAATTAATTTGACTTTACATACAAAGAGGCAACAGATTGAACATCCATCCATAAATAATAATAAAACATTTTACTTATATAGCACCTTTCCATTGCTCAAGGCACTTCACAGTCTCATAAAGAAGCAGCAGGTATATGTAACATTGGATTCAAATGTTTCCTGAATAGAACACTAAAACAGATAGATACAGGATATATAAAAGCATTATATAGAATAAAAGACAATAAGCCAGACTAAAATACTAAGTTCAGTTATAAAAGGAAAGCCCAGGAAATCACATCATTTGTAATATAACACACAGACAAATTTTCCTAACTATCTGGACAGAGAACTAAACTGAAAGAGGAGGCAGAATGTCTGGTTAAGTTAGATGCCTTCCTGCACAGATGAGTTTTCAGTTGTTTTTTAAAGGAATGAATGGAGTCGGCTGATCTCATTCATTTCAGGAGGTCATTCCAAAGTCTGGGTACTAAACAGCTAAAGGCCCTGCTGTCACCCAAAGAGTGCAGGTTAGTGTGGGCCACAACAAGATGGCCAGAATCAGAGGACCTTAGTGGGTGAACAGAAGCAGAGTGACGAAGAAGGTCACTGATGTAGTCCGGTGTGAGGCCATTTAAAGATTTGTAGGTTATTAGTAGAATTTTATATTCAATCTTGTAAGACACAGGGAGCCATTGGAGGCAAAGCAGGATGGGTGTGATGTGCTCGCTGTTTCTGGTCCATGTTAGGACCCTTGCAGCAGAGTTTTGAATTATCTGGAGCTGTGATAGAAGATTAGAAGGGACACCTGCCAGAAGGGAGTTACAATAATCGATGTGGGATGTGATAAAAGCAGGGAGAAGTCTCTTAGCATTAGAAAAGGAGAAGAAGGAGCGAATACGGGATATGTTATGGAGGTGAAAGTAGGAAAGTTTCTTAATGTGGTTTATATGGGTGGAATAAGAAAGTGATGAATTAAAAATGACACCAAGATTCCTTGCATCAGAAGAAGGTCTGATGAGATCACCATCAAGAGTGACTGAGAAGGAGCTCGTTTTCTTAAGTTGTGCTTTAGTGCCAATTTGCAGGAGTTCAGTTTTGCTGCAATTTAACTTTAAAGAGTTCTGCTCCATCCAGGTTTTAATTTCACTGAGGCAAGCTGTGAGCTGAGAAAGCCCTGATGAAGCTGCACTTTTAACATTGAAATAGAGTTGAGTATCATCTGCATAAAAATGATAACTCAGTCCATAGCTACAAATGATATGGCCAAGGGGAAGGATATCGACACAGAAGAGTAGAGGGCCAAGGACAGGGCCCTGAGGAACTCCTTGTGTGACTGGCGCTGAGCTGGATCTGCTCTTGCCAAGACTAACAAACTCTTGCCTGTCAGTCAGATAGGACTTAAACCACGGAAGGGCAGTGCCAGAGATCCCCATCATGTTCTCCATTCTGGACAGTAAAACGTCTTGTCTGACCTGAGTGTCAAATGCTGCACTCCGAGTTAACAGAATTAATATGCTGGTTTGTCCAGAGTCTGCTGCCATAAGCAGATCATTAGTAACCTGAAGCAGAGCAGTTTCAGAGTGCTGTGCCCTGACACCAGACTGAAAGAGCTCCATCAAATTATTAAAAGTTAAGTAATTGGTGAGTTAGGATTGTACAAAACACTCAAGAACCTTTGACAGCAAAGGTAAGTGAAAAATGGGCCAAAAATTGTAAAGATTGTCATCATCAAGACCAGACATTTTTAACACTGGTGTTACAGAAGCGTTTTTAAAAGTGGCTGGCACAAGGTTGGTGTCAAGGGATGTATTTCTTATCGTCGTAACAGTCGGGAGTATGGCATGAAGGCAGGATTTAAGAAATGAGGTTGGGATGCGGTCCAGTACACAGGGAGTGGGACTCATTTTACAAAGCAGGTTATTATTGAGGAGAAAATGGAGGAATATTTCACAGACTTCGGTAGAGGAGGTAATTTGGCCAGATACAGGCTGAAGTAGTTTATTAACTACAGAGAACAAAACCACTTCCTATTATTTGGCCATAATATGTGTTCTTGGCTGCAGTGAGTGCATCCCTGTAAGCTTTTTGACAAATCAGAGAGAGCCTGGATGTGCACAATGAGGCCAGTCTTACATGACATTCGCTTAAGGTGTCGGCCAGCTGCTTTCATAGACCGTAACTCTGAATTGTTCCATGGAGCTGAATGCTTAAAAGAAACCTCCTTATGTTGTAAAGGATCTGTTTTATCTAGTTCTGAAAGAATGACTGAGTTATTAAGGTCAATAATCAGAAGATCAGAAATGGAACTAGCAAGGATATAAGGACAGATATTTTTTAGGTTTCTGAAAGAAATTTGCCGTATACAGTGTAAGAAGAGGGTGAGGTACTGAGACAGTGAATAGTACTGCTTTATGATCAGAGAGTCCCAAATCACAGCTATAAGTGTTGCGTAACTGATAAGCCAGATGTGCAGATCAGGTCCAATATGTGACCACCAGAGAAATTCAGAAAAACAACAAGTCAAAACAGTTCAGCAAGGACAGGAATTCATTTCTCAGCTTACCTGTAGTAATGTCAATATGGATGCAAATTTGGCCCACTGACACTCTTATTTCCAAAGCCATGAATAGGAAGGCATATTCCTAAACACATGCTGCTGTTGACCTTTTCATTTGCAGCCTGGCAATGGTGGAGATCTGACCCACAATGTAAATATTTCAGGTGCCACCTAATGCCAGTGTCTATAAGGACATTCCAATCTGACTATACACTCTGGACAAACTGTTTAATATGAAGGAATTTATCACAAGAGCATTTTAGCATAGTACAGAGCAATACTTATCTGAAAGTATCAGAGAAGCAACACAGCAGAGAAGGTGAGACTGGTGGGGTGGGGTGGCGCAGATGAGTGGCAATAACAGGCAGCCGAAGAAGAATATTAGGAGATATTACAAGATGTGCATGAAGATATCAGAATTCGGAGGTTCCAATATACAGCCACATAATGCTGGGTATTACAGGCATGATCACCCCATAGCCACACGCCAGATGGATGTAAAATCAAATCATTTCTCAGTCATTAAGCATGTATAGAATTAATCAAGAGCAATCCAGTATATCCATTATAATCAAGAAGACCGGCTTCTAGATACAATACAATACAATAAATTTATTTTTGCATAGCCCAAAATCACACAAGAAGTGCCGCAATGGGCTTTAACAGGCCCTGCCTCTTGACAGCCCCCCAGCCTTGACTCTCTAAGAAGACAAGGAAAAACTCCCTTGTAAGGAAAAAAATGGAGGAAACCTTGGGAAAGGCAGTTCAAAGAGAGACCCCATACCAGGTAGGTTGGGCCGTGAAATGGGTGTCAAAAAGAAGGGGGTCAATACAATACAATGCACAGAACAGAACAAATCCTCAATAAAGTATAAAAATAAAAACTTTACAAGTATGGGACAGAATTTAACAGTAGATGATATCACATAATATGATTTAGATTTGTTTAGAGTCCTGGAGACCTCACGCTGCCTCCCCCATTTGGCCATTTCACAGCTGAAGCAGGACTGGGCCAGCCATTCTGATGAAAGAACCCCTCTACCCCACGATCACTATGGTGCAAAGAAATTTCCATAAGACTTGTCTCATGAACCACAGAAAGATTCAGTTGGTTCCGAGGATCCAAACCCAGTCAAGTCAAAGACCATAAAGTCTATAAAAATAAATCCAAATCAGTACAGTTTGAGCGTCACATGCATTCATTAACTATAAATACAATAAAAAAGTGAAAGAACTGTAAGAAATGCAAATGTAACACAAATTTTAATAAAAAGTGTTGTTAACAGGGAGGAGTGGCAGCAACATGCATGGCACCGGCATCCCCTCCCTGCGGTTCTGTGAATAATAAATAAATAAACCACTTTAAGCCAAGGACTTGATACAAACTCAACAAAAATGGGGGAATTATTATTATTATTATTATAGTTTGAAATAATACAACTTAATTTTGCTTTCACATTTGAGATTTTTGAACAAGGAAAAATCCTAGTATATTGTGATTCTGCACTATAACACACAATTGTGAGAAAGTCCTAAGGGTTAAATACTTCACTAACATTCAGAACTTGAGTAGTTGTGGGTCATGTTGGATTTACTGACTGATGTTGTAATTTCAAACGATGAAAAATTGCTGGCCATGTAATATGTACTGGCTGAGTGTCTACCTTCCAGCAAAGTCATTCTCACCACTCATTGTGACAGCCAATAGCACACTGTCTGACAAAGCCAGTGCAGTACAAAAGGTTAACAGGTAGAGCGAGTGCAGATGCAATCTCTACCCTCTTTTTCTTTCAGCTGCTCCCATTAGGGGTTGCCAAAGTGGATCATCTTTTTCCATTTCTTCCTGCCCTCTGCATCTTGCTCTTTTACACCCACCACCTTCATGTCCTCACTGACCACATCCATGAACCTTCTCTTAGGCCTTCCTCTTTTCCTCTTGCCTGGCAGCTCTATTTTTAACATTCTTCTCCCAATACACCCATCATCTCTCCTCTGCACATGTCCAAACCAACACAATCTTGCCTCTCTGACTTTGGCTCCCAACCGTCGAACCTGAGATGATCCTCTAATGTACTCAATCCAGTACTAATCCTATCCATCCTCATCACACCCAGTGCAAATCTTAGCATCTTTAACTCTGCCACCTCCAGCTCTGTCTCCTGCTTTCTGGTCAGTGCCACCATCTCCAGCCCATAGCTGGTCTCACTACCATCCTATAGACCTTTCCTTTCACTCTTGCTGATATCCGTCTGTCACAAATCACTCCTGACACTCTTCTCCACCCATTCCACCCTGCCTGCACTCTTCTTCACTTCTCTTCCACAATCCCCATTACTCTGTACTGTTGATCCTAAGTATTTAACACTAAAATTCCTGAAGCCTATGAAACAACTCATAATCCTGGCCCAGCTTAAATCCCTTCACACCTCTACCATCAGCGTCTTCTGCTTTGTAATCCCTTGCTTGCTTTAACTGCTAAAATATTGAAAGAATCTTTGGGTAACATTTTGTCTTTTCTGTAATATTACTCTCCAGCTATCTCTTATATGCCTTATAAAGATGTTTATTTCCTTTATAACTTCCTTTTTATCAACTTTTTTATCCACCAAGGAGTTGTCTTTATTTTTAACTGAGTTGAAATTTGTTAATGTTGAACTGTTAATGTTTAGTTTCATTACACTGTGTGAACTGCTTATTATTATACGATATAATCATCTGTTGATATGTAATAGTTTGAAATGTCATACTTTACAAAACACACAGGAAGGTGAATTATTAAACTGAAAGGTTACTTAAACTATTCAGACAAGAACAATTTAATTGTTCATTCATCAAGTCAAACAGATAGAGTACATCAAAAGAGACTCATCATCAGAAGTTAAAAAGAAGGAATTGAGGGCAACTTAACCACATGCCTTTTTAATAGCATATTACATACAACTTTATTAAACGTCTCTCAAAATGTATTTAAAATTGTTACAAAATATGCTGTACCAGAGTCACAATAAACCAACGTCCCAATGTTGAGTATTCATTCTAGTATACAACTTGTCACATAATCTTCATATTTCTAAATATAAAAATTTATATTTTTCAATTAACTTTGTTTTGGACTGCATTATGACATGATATAAATTAATTATCTTTTTTTTTTTTACCATGACAGAATCAGGTTTTAGTGTTTGCTATCAAGCGAACACCAAAGTCGTGTTGGGTGACATCATTGAAGCGATGATTTATAAATTGTGAAAAAAATAATTTTTATAAAATTTTTAAAATAAAATGTATAAAATTTATAAATTCTGATTGTGAATTTCCCCTTGGGATTAATAAAGTATCTATCTATCTATAAGCCTGGGGACTCCTCAGTACATTTACTGTCTGAATCTGACTACTACAACTTGTGTTATTTAAAGTACTTCAATTGACCAAAATCATACCACTGTTTTTGACTTCGATGTTGGTTCATGATTTGGGGTTACATCTTTAATGGGCTTTCTTCTCTGCTTTTGACATTTTAAAATTTTCTCTTTTATATGATTTTTTTCCTTCTCTTGGCTGGAGGTTGAATTGAGTTTTGTTAAGTTTGACTTGTTTGTATGGAATGAAACTTGCTTTTAATAAACTCAATAAATAATAATTAAAATAAAAGAATAAAAGCTTAGACCAATTTTTACAAGTCCCAAGATCAATATTTTAACACTAGAATCCCTGAAGCCTACGAAAAAACTTGTAATCCTGGGTCACCTTATAATCCTTCGCACCTCTCCATTAGTGTCTTTTGTTTTGCAAATGTTTCGAAAAGCACAAGTAGCAAGCAGACTGCTATCCCATCTCCCCCACCACCGCAGCTCAACCCAAGCAAAAAGTTCTCCCAGCTCAAGTCTGTTTATCTGGGTGTGAGGTGCCTGGAGTTGTAGAGGGTAAATTTTGGAACACATGCATTTCATGTGTGTTCCATGTCTACAATGATCTGGGTAAACGTAGGATGACAGAAACTGTTGAACACATACATAAAACAGACACTTTTTTCATGTTATAATGAGAAAAGTTTGAAATGAAGTGTATAATGTGTGAAGACTGAAGTCCAAATATAAAAAAAAACACTTTCACAAAAGGTACAAGTATAATAAAACAAGTGCGCTTTCAAATGTGAATATAACCAAAGACAAAGAAATCAGGTTAGGATATGGCACTGCCATGACCACTTGGGTCGTGCAGCAGTAAGAACTGCTGACTCATAATCAAGAGGTTGTGAGTTCATTTCTGGGCACTTCCTAGATTTACCATTTCAGTAGTGAGCTGCTCTTATTGTTACTATTATAGAATAAAACATACATTTGATTTGAGTCTGTAAATTTATGGTACTTGCAAAGGTTACTTTTTTTTTTTGTTATTCAGATTTATTCTCTTAGTCAAGTTCACACTCCCCCTGATCTGACACTATTTTCAAATAAAGACGTGTTATAACAGAGGTGAACTCAGATGAGGTTAAGGGTTCTACATCGGAGAAAGAGAACAGAAGCCCTCCTTGCAAGAAACGTCCACTCACACACAAGAACAATGTAGCTGCACCAGGCATAAAGGCGAAAGATGAAGAGACCTATGGCAGTGAATCTGCCATATTCATGTCCTCAACGAAACAGCAGGGCTTACAGAGCTCGTCAAGGTATTGTGCAAACTTCTGTTTGCGATTATGTTTCTTGATGGTCTTTACATGAAAAACATTTAACTGTTACTTATATAAACGCCACATCTAATATTGTTTACCTATATTTATTTATTTATTTATTTATTTATCTAACTACAGTGTAAAGTCACAAGTAGACTGCAGTACATCCTGTGTTTGATCGACATAGGCATGCTGACAAAGTACATGTGCAATGCTACTCCTTATTTAGGAAAAGATCAGTTACAGGAAGTGCGATGGCAGCATCCACCTGCAGCTATAGACACTTCAGTACGTGAGCGACTCTCTACGCTAGTGTTTAGATCAGGCAGTGCCATGCTGACGGTGTATGTGCCCAAAAAAGATTTCTGACTGCATTCTTGGTACCATTGCTCATGTATTGAAGTTTATATTTAAAGATAGGACAAAGAAAAAGAACAAAACAAGCAAAAAAAATCACTTCATTTTTCACCTTATAAAATGCAATGGGTTAAGCACATGTCATTTCATTTTGTAACCCACTTAGTCTAGACCAGGGTCAGAGTGCGGGCTGGAATCTGTCCACCTACCTCACATCAAACGGTTTGTCACTGAGCGCATTTATCACCGTGGGTCCTCCAAACAAAGTTATGCCAAACCCTGAATCTAAATTTGAAATATTTTTTAGGAATGCATTGCCGATCTGGGAGCAAACTTCATTGTAGCAGTAGTCGATAGTCGGTAGATCAACAGAGCCATAATCAGTCGCTTCATATTGAAATTCCACCTGCAGGAATATTAAATACATTCATGTTAGCCAGGGTGATGAATAGTTTAGCCAACAAAATGGCTAATTAGAAATGTCTGTGCTTCAATAACACTGATTTAGGTTTACAAAATAAATTATTACTATGATAAATATTGTAATTGTTATACACAAAGGCCATATGCTTTGTATAGCTGTTTATTCTCATTTAATAGATTTTCAAATTAGAATATAACATTAGAAATGAGATTGCTTGTTTGTTCAAAAGCACTTCTTGTACATTATTTCAAACCTAATATTTACATATTTAGCTATTTTGACTACAGATTGAACTTAACCGTATACCTGAAATGTGCCATTTGGATTTCTTCCTTTATTGAGAAATGTCATAGTCTCACCAATGAGGAATTGAGACTCTGCAGACAAGATGCTCAAGGATACCAGAAGTACCAGTAAAGCCATCTTGGTCTTCTCTGATTCAGTTTTTCTCTTTCCCCCTTTTATAGATCCACTTATGCTGATTCTGACCCACCCAGCAGAGACACGTGAAAATCTTCTGTCTCACTGCTGCAGGCACATTCCTGTTCAGAAATGCTGATTTACTTCATACACCTGATGAGCTTGACAAACATCATAATTCATTAAAGTGTCAAGTGCATTCAAGATCACGGGTGTCAAACTCGGATCCTGGAGGGCTGCAGTGTATGCAGGTTTTCATTCCAGTCACTTTCTTAAATGGTAACCATTCACTACTGATAATTGAACCCATATTTATTTATTTTTTCTTAACTAGCCAAAAATAATAAGAAATAAAGAGAGCCAACAGATTACCAGCTAGCTCAGGAGTCTCCAATGCATTTTTGTTGCAGCCAGCTGGGATTTTAAATTAGGGTTATTGGAAGGCAGTAGAGTTAACCATTACTGCACCAAGAAAGGCTCTGGAGTTCAGATTTGGCAGCTGTCTTCTAACACATACAACTTGTAACACGTACTTAATACAAGACTTGCATGAAGTGTGCATGTTGTCCGTGTTGACATCTACTCCTTGGCTGTAACAGTGTCCATTTTCCTGCAGTCAGATTGCAAAATCTGAATAGACCAAGGCTTCCCCAATAAAAGAAGTATGCATTATAAGCTTACATTCATGCACTAAACTGAGATCTCTATAAAATAATACTACCTGTAGTTTCAAGTTTGATTAACTAACACCAAGAAAGACGTGACCAACAAACTTCACTCACAATCGCCGAAGTGAAAAGTATGCATACACTGTTTTAGTGTAGTCCTTTATCCATCCATTTTCCAACCCGCTATATTCCTAACTACAGGGTCACGGGGGTCTGCTGGAGCCAATCACAGCCAACACAGGGCACAAGTCAGGAACCAATCCCAGGCAGGGTGGCAATCCACTGCAGGACACACACAAACACACCCACACACCAAGCACACACTAGGGCCAATTTAGAATCACCAATCCACTTAACCTGCATGTCTTTGGACTGTGGGAGGAAACCGGAGCGCCCGGAGGAAACCCACGCAGACACGGGGAGAACATGCAAACTCCACACAAGGGAGGACCCGGGAAGCGAACCCAGGTCCCCAGGTCTCCCAACTGCGAGGCAGCAGTGCTACCCACTGCGCCACCGTGCCGCCCTGTAGGCCTTTATTAAAATTCAAATTGTGTGATTATTTAAAGCTTTGAGTCAGAAAACATATGGTTTGAGAATATGCTCCTCACCAGTTTCTTCCCAAGCTCTTTCAGTGCATTGCCACAAGATTGCTGAGCTGGGGAGAAACTCACAAGACTGAGGAAAAACAAGCGGTCTGTCACTTTCTTTTGACTTCCCATTGATTCAAATTAGCGTGTCAATTTAGTGTCTGTTCTGGCAGCAACAGTAAATATCTTTGATACTGAAAATGTGAATAATATTTCAATAAATGATACTGAACACAAAATAAATCATTGAAATATATACTTGCTATATGTACTCAATGAAATGTTGATGGCTGAACCTTTTTATGAGATAACAGACACATAGTCTCAAGGAGTCTAAAGCACACAAATGTGATCATCCATCCAATTGCAACAGCATCAGAAAACTACAATGTGATATTCATCAACATATCTGGAAAAATAAAAATTTATATGTCCTATGCATTGTTTCTATCCATGTAATGAAAAAGCTTCTTCTGCTTCAGTATTGAAGTGTTGGGAAGTGTGTAAGAACCGCTCACACAAAAACTCCTGGGGCCTCATGTATAAACGGTGCGTACGCACAGAAATGTTGCGTACAATCGTTTCCACACTCAAATCGCGATGTATAAAACCTAAACTTGCCGTAAAGCCACACACATTTCCACCGTATATCCTACCCTGGTGTACACAATTTCTCCGCTCGGTTTTGCAGACTGGCGGCACCCAGCGTCAAAGCAATGCTACTGTTCCTGTGTGATCACCCTTACTTTCTTAGATCCACATTCCTAAAACGGCTTTATAAATACACTGAAACTAACTGCATATTGTTTATTAGTGTAATGCATCTGATTGTAATTAACCTGCAGCAATATAATGGTCCAGGGAATAGCCATAGTATTCCAAATACCATAACTGCTTTAGCGTTGTAACTCTCACTGCATCTTCTTCTTCTTTCAGCTGCTCCCGTTAAGGGTTGCCACAGCGGATCATCTTTATCCATATTACTCTCACTGCACCACTCGGAGTATTTATATCACTGTATCTGAGTGGGGAATCACAGCAGCAGCTGATCGGAAACAGAATTATAGGTAAACAGCATGAAGCAGACGCTGCCTGAGCCGCGGCAAAACACTTCAGAGACTTCCCTGTACGGACTTCGCGGTTTAGAAAAAGTTTCATTCCAAGAACTCTAAATGCACTCAATCAGTCCATCAAGTACTCTTTGTAGAACTGTTTGGACTTATAAGTACAATTACCTCACTGTAAACTTAGGATTCAGTTATATATTGCACAACCTGCACCACTTTATAAAGCGCGTCTTTACATATGATGACGATATCATTTTTAAGATGAAATGCAGCAAAATATGTTGATTATATTATACAAATAAAACTTCAACTTCATTTAAATAATCTGTATTGTTAATAATTAAACATGTGAGGACACGGTGCCGCAGCGCTAGCTAGTTCAGGGATTGTTCCTGCATTGCGTTGTATTCTTGCTCGTGCTGACGCGACACTGGAAGGATAGACGGTTAAAATAATTAAACACGTACTACGAAGATATTTCAATATTCCTTAAAAGTTTTAAAGAATCTGCGTTTTAAGCTTACAAATGGCTTCACATCTATTACATAGCTGATTGTGTGGCGATTGGGTTTTTGGAGAAAGAAAAGTAAGGACAGGAATTGGAGGTTAGTACGTTTGAAAGAGACAGTACTCCTGTAATAAATTATTTCATCGAAGGTCGCACATGGCGCAGGAAGCCTCTTGCATAAGACATAAACAAGCACTGCGCCAACGTGTTCCCATGTTTAATAACATGCTTTCATTCCTATTATCATGAAAAAGATATCACGTATACATCTCAGTATTTTAATTATTCAGAGAGCTGTAATATCACAAATGTAATGGATTATGTGTCCTGTCGGAGAAAGAGAAAGCCCGTTTAATAAGCAGGTAGTGATTCACACATATAGAGCACATAGAAGATCAAATACAAAACAAAGCATTTAATGTGCCACTTTAGTTACAATGGGATTTGAGAAACTAGTAAATTAAACGATTTTAAGATGAAGTTTATGATGTTCTACTTTAATGGCAAAATAAACTACGTGATTAAAGTGGAAATTTCGAGATTAAAGTTGACATTTCGTGCTTTTTTCCCACTGCGTGCCTATTTTTTTTGTCTGTACCCTAATAAGCTTTCATATGACACTCAGACAGTGGGCTACGACTCGCCTTTTCACGGCGACTTTGATATGTGATTTCTTTTTTATTTCGGGCACTGTGCGACTTTGTGAACTTGAGCCTTCGAGTTTCTCCGACACTCTGTCACTCGATCAACTTCCTTTTGTTGATTATACCACTGTTTAAACCAACAAATAGTACGTTTTTCCTTTGCCTCAACTTGGCATTCGCTGAAATTCTTATATTTCCCCCCGTGCTTTTCCCACTGTCTTTTCACAGAAGGCTATTTATATTGATTTGCATATTCAAAGAGGCGTAATTCTGGGAGGAGTTGGGGCGGGACAGAAGGCGCGTGCACGTGCGTTACTTTTTATGCTGATCGGGATTTATGTAGCAGAAGAACGTGGAAATTTGCGTACGTACCGATTCCTGCATCTGGATTTTTCTGTGAGTACACACGTTCCCGCTTTTGTGCTTACGCCATGTTATAGTGTGAGTTCTACGCACATGAGGCTCCTGGTTCTTTAATTAGCATTTTATGGTTCTTTATTGGGTTGCGTGGTTCCTCATAGAACTATTGCTTAACAAAGCATCATTCTTTTCTGGGAAGGGTTCTCTGCATGTGAAGTTAGTTCTTTGTGCTTTAAAAAAACTTCCTAATAGGTACAAAAAAATACTGAAATATTTAATGTTTGATAGACTACCTAGTGGGATACTAACAGATTAAGAAAAGTTGGACTTACCCTGCGTTATTGTATGTAGCAAGTCCCTTTAAAATCATGACTTATTAGTATTTCTATTACCATCTAGTTGTGATGGGTGTCCAGTCACACTTATAGATAATCTAATCTGGACAGAGTTAAAATATCCAACTACACCACCCACTTTTATTAAGAGACTGTGAACTCTTGAGATTTACAGATAATAGCACACAGGTTTCTTTAAATTGGGCAGACAAGGAATGACACGGCAACAATTTCAGGAAAAGCAATAGTAACCTGTTTTACACCCGATGATATTAAAATACACCAAGAAAAAAAATGTAGACAAGAATTTAAAAATATCAGGAGTGAAAGCCTTTGAAAAAAATATCACACAAGCCAAACTCTAAGAGTCCATTAAAAACATAAAAGTGGATTATATGGAAGGTAAAAAAATTTATACATTAGGCATAAATAGCATATTAGCATAAATAGCCATAAAAGGAATAGCTTCTGAAGCATTAGATTTAACATAAATTAGAATGTCAAGCAAATAAGATATGTCAAGCAAATAGTTAAATAAAAAATATTAGCCATATTGCATTATTTTTTAGCTTGGAGCAGAATTACCAATTTGGGAAAGGAAGGACAGAATAGAAAGAAAATGACGCACAGAAACTATCGAGAACAGAAGAAGGGGAATAACATGGACACCTGTGTTCAATGTTAGGAAGCAAGGAGCATAACAAGAAAGAAAAAAATGGTTCTCGTAGGCACGTAAGAAGCCAGCTGGAACAGTGAGTCAGCAGAAACAGCAAAAGGAAGATGATGTAATGTATGGAAAGTAAAATTAGGATACAGTATTCATGTATTAGCATAAATCAATATAGACAAATATATAAGCATTAACCTTAGTGTAGATACTAATGCAAGTCAGGATTGCCAAGTAAATAATTAAATAAAAGCACATGCCATATTTCTTTTTAATTAAAGCTTAGCTTTAAGTCACCATTATAAAATAGTTTGAAAAACTTAGGAAAGGAAATGACACAAGAAAGCCCAAAGAAGGAAAAAGGAAAACATCCGCCCAGCCTTAGACCAATCAAAAATAAGCAAAACAGAAACTAGAGATGAACAATGGACAGTAAAAACAGGTGCAGAATGAGCTAATTGAACAAGGTCAGAGTGATAAGAAATGATATATAAGTTTTGGGTTCTGAAATGTTCAGGGCTCCTCTCAATTTGGCCGTATTGGGTTGAGTCCGTGTTATTATTATTACTGTTATTTTATTGCAATAAAACTATACTCCGTTTGCCTATCCTGAGACTCCTAATAGCCTTCATTTCAGGTAAAAAGCCTTCTGGTGACAATTTTTCGCCACGACAATTACACAGTGTTTAATGGTGCAAAGTCCAGTTTGCATGTTGTGAACCAAATGTTCACAGAAATATTCGGTTTGCTGGAGGTTTGCTGCTGAACTGTCAAATCCCTGTCAGTGTCTCTTCCTCGTGGAGCGAGTGTTCTTTTGTCACTTCTGGGCTCCCTGTGTTGCTGCAATGACTTAGGTACGCCTCACTTCTTGTCTGTGAGCTTTGCTTGGTCCTGTCATGAGTCTTCCCTCTCTTGCTGGACCCACAACATGAGGACAAACAGGACTATGATGTTCGCGAATGACATTGAGATCTATAGTGAGAGATGACAGCAGATTGAGGTGAACCTGGAGAGATGGTGGTACAGGTGAGAGGTGGTGGAGAGAAGGGGAATGAGAGTCAGTAGGAGAAACACGGAGTCCATGTGTGTGAATGAGAGGGAAGGGGGTGGAAGGAGCAGAGGTGGTGAAGGTAGATGAATTTAAATACTTGGGTTCAACAGTCCAAAGCAACGGAGAATGTGGTAGAGAGGTGGAGAAGAAAGTGCAGGCAGGGTGGACTGGGTGGAGAAGAGTGGCAGTAATGATTTGTAAGAGAAGAGGACCTGCAAGAGTGAAAGGGAAGATCTATAAAATGGCAGTGTTGTGGTGAGCTGACAGACAGACTAAAATGAGAAAGTGACTTAGAAAGGTAATACTGACTTGTACGGTCGGTTTATTTATGTGTTGTGTTTTCTTCCTGATTAGGTGATAACATATTTGAAGACAAAACCTATGCTATAATTATTCAAAGATATAAAATTAATAATTGTTTGTTTTTATTTATTATTTTGCACTGTTGTTTCTTATTTGAATTTTATGCATTAGTGAATGTAGTAACTGTGACTATGTGCTGTATAAAATATAGATTCATTTGCTAAAGATATGTGTTTAATAATTTTGGATTTTCAAAACAGTTTTCATTTTTAAAAGGAAACACTTTTCCATATTGACTGAAATTTGTAATTAAACATTTTTTGTTAAGCACAGTATCAGTTTAATCTATTTGCATATTTAGTTGGATTTCTAACCACAGTTAAGAGGTAAAACTTAGAATTTAACTAAAGTGGCCAGTGTGTTTGTAACACTGACAGTAAATAATTGTGTCTTTAAATAAATGCACAGACTTCTCCTTAGTAACAATATGGAATGTAAAATCTTTCTCACTTCTTGAGTTAAAATTAATTCATTTTTATTTCCCTATCAAACAATATACCATCAAACAGCACAGCACAATACACGGGGCAGAATGCTTGGTTTCTTTGTTACCATTTGTTTTTAGGAACTTATATCATTTATTAGTATTTCTATTTCTATTATTTGTATTAAAATATTTCTGATTAATTTGTTCACATGAATCATATTTTTAAGGTGTGTGTTAAAGCAATGAAGAAGCTTAGAAGGAGGAAGTGTCTAAAAATTGGGGGCCATCAAAGATTTGTTGTGATTGATGAATCAAAATTCTCTCATAAAAGAATGGTATTACGCAATGTTTTTGCTATATATATTTGTGTTTTAAGCAATTAATTTTATTTAGAACATATAATAGTGTGAAGACTTTCCATTGAAAATCTGGCGCCACCTAAAAGAGCTTCAATTAGATAGATAGATAGATAGATAGATAGATAGATAGATAGATAGATAGATAGATAGATAGATAGATAGATAGATAGATAGATACTTTATTAATCCCAATGGGAAATTCACAATTAAATAACAACTAAGAAAAAAATGTTGTACTGTTTTTGCGTAGTTAAAAAGCACCACTCGATGTGTTTTGCATGTTCAGCATAAAACAAATGCTTTGTGATCAACAACTGCACCTCTGGAAAATATGTGACATAAATAGTGTTGATCTGTAAGTCTGTCAAATATGTGAGATAAATAATGTTGTTCTGCAAGTCTGTGTCGTGAGCTGAACTGGAAACTCAACTTTAATAGTCTAACGCCTTAGCCATTATATGGTACTAAGGGGATTTAAATAATATAAAGGAAGACTTTTAATTAACAGACGACTAAGCAAAAAACCTTTACTATTCCCAGTTCTTTGTTCTTCACAAAGCCCAGAAAGGAAACAATCAAATTCTGCTTATGAATTGTTTTTATTATTAAAGAACACACTATTAACTGGACTTGTTATTAGTCTGTGGTTACACAAATGTCTTAAGGCTTCTGAAGAACTTTCTAAACTGCCACTTAAAGTGAATAAAACCTGAAGATTTAAAGTAGTAAATAACGCATAATGGAATTAACAATAAATGTTGTGAAGTTTAGATTTGCAGTGTGGATTTTTAACTAATTAATGCAATAGTTGATATAACACTGTATTATTTAAAGGAATTAACATTATGGTAAGCTGTAAAGCTTATTTTTATTTATAAACTATAGTAATGTTGATTTTTGAATTTAATATCATGTTAGAGAAAACCCAGTTCAGGAGCACAATATATTTGGTCTAATAGTCAGAAGTAACTATTTGAATGTTAAACTGATTGTCCTTTGTTCCTTAGAACAACTTGGGTTGATATTGAAGAACCTGGATGAGAAAAGGTGGGGTCTTTGGCATGCTGGAAATAAACAGAAATCATCAACGTCCTGTTCTGAAAATGGCAAAAAAATGTTCTCAGAACACATTCATTCCAATCATCCGAAGACATATTAGAAGAGGGTCATCGGTCCTTAGTGATAAGTGACGTGCTTATGTCAGGGCTATTAGCTTACGGGGGTACAGACATTATTCTGTCAATCACAAGGAAAACTTTGTTGATCCACAGACAGGAAGTCACACTCAACATATTGAGCGAGCGTGGCAAACAATTAATACACAAGTGTGAAGGTTAAGGGTTAATCGTACTGCAAATCTGTTAAAGGAACACCTTGCATTCATGGAATGGACTTACTGGTTAAGAAAGAAAAACCAGACAGGGATTCTTTCACAGCTTTTATATGACATTCAGTCAGTTTATAGTGCATTAATAAAAAATGTTCATTAAAGTCAATCTGACAATAATTATCATGTTATCCATGCATGCATTTTAGGGTTGAGGGTAAACATTCCTATACTGTTTTATAAAATATGGAGTATGGCCCAACCTTTGTTGAACATATGGAAGTTTTTATTGATATATCTTCATTATGTATAAATAAAATATTGAAAAACGTAAGCCAATATGTAGTATTTATAAGCATTTTTGCATTAAAACCTGAAAACCTTTACATTTAATTTCTGCAATTGTTAATATTAAATTAAGTATGTAGATATAATAGTGTCTCAATGTGGTATTATAAGTAACTTATTTATTTTTAATAAAGTTTAATTTGATTGCAGTTCTGTATTTAGGTAACAATAAAAATATTTTTTAAAACAATATTTGTGTTTATTTTTTATGTATTTTTTATACAGTTTATTGTTTCTCATCTGATTGTTAGGTTTAAATAAAATATATGAGGACAAGAGAGTGAATATATACATTCAAGATTTAACCAAGATGAAAGATACTTCTTTATAGGTTATTCTGGCCTAGGTATTGAATAAAAACATGTTAGCTTATTTCTGTGTAAGTACACATTTAGTACATATAGCGTATATTCTGTTCACAAACAAGTTACACTTCACATTAAGTAGGCAATTCCTCTGTATGTACTTAATAAGTACTCGCTAAGAACATTCTGTTCTCAAAGGTGTTACATTTTACAAGTAGGCAGTTCCTAGGTAAGTAACGTATAAGGACAACATACTGGCATTTACTTCCCAGTCTGCAAATCCCTTCTGAGTATTATATAACCACAGAGTTCTTGAATTCTGTTCTAATCCTGCAGTTCCTCTTTATGCTGTGTATTTTAGATGCCTTCAATACCCGACTGTCAGCAATCTTGTTGATGTTCTTTTTGAGTCTTAACACTGGGGTATGTACTTAAACCATTTTATGTTTGGAGCTTCCCTGCTTGTAGACTTTACACCTTTGATTACCAGCTTTTAGAAAAATGAATTCACCTGGATGTGTATCAACGTTTGAGATAACTAACCAAAAATACTTGAAAATCAAGATGAAAAGATCAGATGTTTATTTGCTTGCAGATATGTTGCAGCCATCTCCAAAACCCCCTGAGTAATCCTTTTCTCAGTGCATGCTATTAACTGCAGATAGAAACCACACAGGTAAGCATTCATTATATGTCCTGCATTATCTTTTGTTATTTAGTGCACCATGAAAGATTACTGGTAACTTCAACTTAAACTGAGATTAGTAACTATTACTTAAATTGGTGAGGATTCTGAGAAGTCCATGAGAAATGGTGGCCACTCCAATGGTATGTAAGGTTCTGGCCCTTTCGGTTTGTGTGCTTTGTTAATGGAATCTTAAGAAGTGACAAAATCATAAATCAGATGGCTGATGATTTCTTATGCACCTTAATATACTTTTCCACTGTAATATTGGCAAAAGACTGACAGTAATTATATTATGGTCACTGATCCTGCTGGAACAATTGCTTACAAAAGAAGACTTTATTGCTGAAATATGCAAAATCTAGAGGGGCACCTCCTTGACATGTTTTGCTAAAACAAGCATTTGTCATGTTATTGTAGTTGTGTTACACTATTTATTGTTACATTTTTTGGGCTATTATTATACCCATCCATAACATAATACTGCCAAGCTTGCATCACCCAATTATGTTTCACAGGGTCAGAGAGCCATTCCAAGCATCATCAGGCACAAAGCAGGAAACATCCCAGCCATCCCATTGCAAGGCCCACTGACAGACACACCAGCACTCACACTCTCACATATATGGCCATGTAACACAACCTACATGTCCTTGGGATGTGGCAGAAAAACCCATGAAGAAGACACAGAGACACATGACTAGAATGTACATATTTCTCACATATATACTGTATGTCCAGACAGAATTCCATCTCAGTATAAAGGATCTGTGAGGCAAAAGCGTTAACCACTTTGTAAAGGTGTTTTTCACCATTTAATAAAGTTCTTGAAATATCATCGAAAACCTATACAGGTATCATTGCAATTCTCCATTAAAACTGCCCAGAGTGTGGAACATCTGTTACATAGTTGTAGTTACATACCCTGAAGTTTTTATTATTTTTTTAAAGTACAGATACAGTGTAACTATGCAATTACACTTATTTTTGGATCAGTAATAAATTGTTACATTGTAATTATATAAACTGTGGAATAACAATGACAACTGAGTAATTAACTATAGAGTTACTTTGTATTACACAGTAAGTACGGAGTAATATCTCAAAGTTACAGTGTACCGATATAGGTAATTACATAGTAATTACAGTGTAATTATGGACACAAATATTTCTATGTTAGATTTTTCATTATTTCATTTCTATTAATATTTGTTTGTGGGCAGCACGGTGGCACAGTGGTAGCGCTGTTGCCTCGCATTAAGGAGACCCGGGTTCATATCCCATGTTGTCCCTGTGTGGAGTTTGAATGTTCTCCCTGTGTCTGCATGGGTTTCCTCCGGGGTGCTCCGGATTCCTCCCACGATCCAAAGACATGCAGGTTAGGTGTATTGGTGATCTTCAATTGTCCCTAGTGTGTGTGGGTGTGTGTGTGTGTCCTGTGGTGGGTTGGTGCGCTTCCCAGGATTGGTTCCTGCCTGGCGTCCTGTGTTGGCTGGGATTGGCTCCAGCTGACCCCCGTGACCCTGTGTTAGGATATAGCGGATTGGAGAATGAATGACTGAAAATGTACATTATGATTATTAGTATTATTAGCATAACTATTACCATTATCAATAATTCACAATTGCATGGCGCTGCACCTGATGCAGTAAAAGTGTCAGACATCAAACTCAAAAAGTCAGAACGTGACCTGCATACACTTAATAATTACAGACCCATCTCAAATTTACCATTTCTATCTAAAATATTAATAGTAATCACCAATCAGCTGCAGTCTCAGCTTACACGTCACAACTTATTTGAGAAATTCCACTCTGGCTTCGGAAACGGCACTAACGTGAGTTATAAATGACATTCTGATATCCTCTGATGCAGGAAACTCCACTCTAATTATGTTATTAGATTAAAGTGCAGTGTTTGACACCATTGATCACTCTATTTTACAACACAGACTGGACAATGGCATTGGGCTGACAGGCACTGTCCTTGCAATGTCATCCAGTGGTGAAGTCCTGTACTCCTTCTCGCTCACTTAGGCCTGCCAGGGAAGAGCATGTGGTGATGCCACCTCTGCGTGGTATCAAGTCTCAATCCAGACTCTTTTCCTGTGTAGTTCCAAGATGGTGGAACACGCTGCCAACCTCCATCCGTACAGCTGACTCCCTCATTGTATTCAAGAAGCATCTGAAAACTCTTCTGTCTTGGGAATACCTGTTGCCGTCTGCCACACTGTCTAATTGATAGAAAAAAAAATACCCTTTGCTCCATGATATTTTATATTGCTGGATTATTTGGTGTTAGATAAAGTTTAATTCCTTTATCAATTGTAATCTATGATTAAATATTTATTAGTTATTACATCCTGTGGTGGGTTGGCGCCCTGCCCTGGGTTTGTTTCCTGCCTTGCGCCCTGTGTTGGCTGAGATTGGCTCCAGCAGACCCCCATGACCCTGTAGTTAGGATATAGCAGGTTGGATAATGGATGGATGGATGGATGGATGGATAGTTATTACATCTTTTCACTTGTGGCAATCAACTTTTGTTACCTGTCCAACTATACTTGTGAAAAAACAAGCAGTTAATGTTACTTAATTATGTTTACCTCCTTTGTAAGTTGCTTTGGATAAAAGTGTTTGCCAAGCACACAAATGTAAATATAAAAATGGTTTAGTTCTTATTTATCAAATTGATTCCATTATGTACAGAAATGTGCTGACAGTACATGACATTCATTATATACAGAAGTTAAATATGGTGTCCCACAGTGCTCAGTACTGGAACATTTACTTTTTTCACTTTACATGCTTCCATTGGAATCTGTCATTAGAAAATATGATGTTAATTTTCACTTGTATGCAGAAAATTCCCAGTTATACCTTCTTTTAGACCAAATGATCTTTTTCCAATGTTGTCCTTAATTAGATGAATTAGTAAATTAAAGGAGTGGATGGCTGAGAACTACTTCCAGGTAGTGAAAAGCGCTTTGAGTAGTGAGAAAAGCACTATATAAATGTAAAGATTTATTATTATTATTATTATTATATGTCTTTAAACACAGATAAAACAGAGATGTTAATTATTTAAGGAAAGATGCTGATTGCAACCATACTTTGTCATCATTTAACTCACTTGGAATCACAATTAGTTTTACTGAATCAGCCCGCATTTGTGGTGTTATCTTTGATGCTAGAATGTCATTTAAAGCACCCATGCAAAACTCTCTAAAAAAATGTATTTAATCTTAATAATGTTCGGAAATTAAGGTGTTTTCTAAATGTAAGAAATTAATTCCGGCATTAATTTCTAGTAGGACTGACTACTGCAATGCATTGTTCACTGGATGTTCAAATTGTACTTTTTACAGCTTTTAGTTAATTCAAAATGCTGCTGCAAGAATTATTACAGGAACAAGAAAATATAAACACATAACTCCAGTTCTTAAATCCTTACACTGACTCTCGGTTAAGTTTAGGGCAGTTTTTAAATCCTCCTTTTAACATATAAAGCCTTAGACGGCCAAGGTCTGGCTTACTTATTTGAACTTATCATTACTTACAAACCACAGCGCACAATAAGATCTCAAGATGCTGGTCTGCTTATGATTCCAAGGATTAATAAAATAACAGTGGGAGGTCAAGTTCTTAGTTACAGGACCCCAAAGTTGTGGAATGGTCTGTCTGCTACTGTAAGAGGTGCCATTTCAGTCTCCATTAAGAGAGTCTCTTTTTAATCCCGGCTAAAGATGTACAACTTTAGTTTAGCAAACCCTGACTAGAGTTGCTGATTAACTGTGCATACTGCATCTCTGTTGTTAGTCATTAGCACTAAAACATAAGTAATATGATATTTATAATTCGTTACTAATCCTTACCTATTCTGTTTCTCTTAGTCGTCAAATGTGACACTTGGTACCACTGCTCTACTACCAAGTTGCTTACCTGCCTATGGAAAAGTCATCTTTGATAAAGGAGCACTGGAACTGTTGGGTAGCAGAGTCCTTTCATCGGATTGGCCGGTCCAGCACTGACTCAGTTGTGGAATGGCCAGTAGGGGGAGGCAGGAGTCTTCAGGACTCTGAACAAATCAGAATTCTATTATGTCATACCATCTGTTCTTGCATTTTGCATTATTGTTTATACTATTACACTTGTAACATTGTGTTTTATTCCTGAGGTGGCAATAATCGTTTGGCCATCTAGATCTGTGAAGAACTTGTGCTTTGTTTGGTGTATTGTATTGCAGTTACCACATTTTTCTGAAAGTCATTTTATGCCCAACCTACAAGGGTTTTTTTTTTTGGGGGGGAGTTTTTTCTTGTCTTTTTGGAGTGTCAAAGCCGGGGGGTGGGGGTTGTCAAAATACTGGGTCTGTTAAAGCCCATTGCATACACTTTTTGTGTGATTTTGGGATATAGTAAAAATGAATAGTTGTTGCTGTTGTACAATTGCAAGTGTGTTGTGTGGTAATGTGTTCATTTTATCTGATTGTCATCTAATGTCTTCTAACTTATCATGTGTTACTCTTACTTTGAAATTTGCTGGGGTTTTTTGGTGTAAAGCAGTGGTGTCTTGGGCAAAAAATTTGCATAGGTTTTTGGGGGACAAAGTGAAGCAGCATTTCATAGCTCAGGAGAAAAAAAAAACACCCACACAAACTATAATTTTGACTACACACTGCACAATATCATTACTTGAACATACACGTTGCCCTCCTTTTCTTCAGGCCTGAACATTTCTCAATTACTTTCTGATTAAATGGAGTCATTTCAGCCCCCTGTTTCTTTTCCTTTGACAGCATGTCATTCCTCCTTCTAATGCCAATCCAATACTAAGTCTGCCAACAAAATGTAGCCTCATGCTGTTGTCAAGATGACTGTGGCTAGTTTCATGTCGCTTAAATTTATCAGAAAGACATTTTAGGTTTCAAGAAGGCCCAGGTAAGGCCAAAAACAGAAGATAGATAGATAGATAGATAGATAGATAGATAGATAGATAGATAGATAGATAGATAGATAGATAGATAGATAGATAGATAGATAGTTTGAGGTCTCCGTGACCCCTTGAACCCTCAGACTCGACTCCAGACACCAGGAAAAAGTCCAATTATTATATTTATTTGGACAATACAGTGCACAAAGCACCCTCCTCTCCACAATACTCAATAATAAACAATAAACAATCAATAATCAATCCTCCACACTCCCAGACACTTTGCCACCCTTCCTCCCAGCTCAGCTCAATGTCTGGGCGTACCCATGAATCCTTTATACCCCTTGACCCAGAAGTGTTTCTCCCTTCTGTCCATGTGATCATGAACACTTCCGGGTCGGATAAAAAGCTCCTTTCTTCAACCCGGAAGCACGTCGTTTACTCTTGTCACGTGATCATGACGCACCTCCGGGTTATAGGGCACGTAAGAGTCCAGCAGTCTCCTGGTGGTCCCCAAGGTATCCAGCAGGGCTGTGCATATAAACTACAAAGTCCATGAGGCCCTGCTGGAATTCGGGGAACGTCCACGCTGTTGGGAGAGCTCCATCTGGCGGCCTGGGGGTGAGGGCTGGAATATTTAGCCGGCCACACACCACAATAGATAGATAGATACTTTATTAATCCAAAGGGGAAAATCACAAACTCCAGCAGCAGCATACTGATACAAAAAACAATATTAAATTAAAGATTGATAACAATGCAGGTAAAAACAGACAATAACCTTGTATAATGTTAACGTTTACCCCCCGGGTGGAACTGAAGAGCCGCAAAGTGTGGGGGAGGAATGATCTTCTCAGTCTGTCAGTGGAGCAGGATGGTGACAGCAGTCTGTCACTGAAGCTGCTCCTCTGTCTGGAGATGATCCTGTTCAGTGGATGCAGTAGATTCTCCATAATTGATAGGAGCCTGCTGAGCGCCCGTCACTCTGCCACAGATGTCAACCTGTCCAGCTCCATGCCAACAATAGAGCCTGCCTTCCTCACCAGTTTGTCCAGACGTGAGGTATCCTTCTTCTTAATACTGCCTCCCCAGCACACCACCGTGTAGAAGAGGGTGCTCGCCACAACCGTCTGATAGAACATCTGCAGCATCTTATTGCAGATGTTGAAGGACGCCAGCTTTCTAAGGAAGTATAACCGGCTCTGTCCTTTCTTACACAGAGCATCAGTATTGGCATTCCAGTCTAATTTATCATCCAGCTGCACTCCCAGGTATTTATAGGTCTGCACCATCTGCACACAGTCACCTCTGATGATCACGGGGTCCATGAGGGGTCTGGGCCTCCTAAAATCCACGACCAGCTCCTTGGTTTTACTGGTGTTCAGTTGTAGGTGGTTTGAGTCGCATCATTTAACAAAGTCCTTGATTAGGTCCCTATACTCCTCCTCCTGCCCACTCCTGATGCAGCCCACGATAGCAGTTTCGTCAGTGAACTTTTGCACGTGGCAGGACTCCGAGTTGCATTGGAAGTCTGATGTATATAGGCTGAACAAGACCGGAGAAAGTACAGTCCCCTGTGGCGCTCCTGTGTTGCTGACCACAATGTCAGACGTGCAGTTCCCAAGTCGCACATACTGAGGTCTGTCTTTTAAGATAGTTCACGATCCATGCCACCAGGTATGAATCTACTCCCATCTCTGTCAGCTTGTCCCTAAGGAGCAGAGGTTGGATTGTGTTGAAGGTGCTAGAGAAGTCTAGAAACATAATTCTTACAGCACCACTGCCTCTGTCCAAGTGAGAGAGGGATCGGTGTAGCATATAGATGATGGCATCCTCCGCTCCCACCTTCTCCTGATATGCAAACTGCAGAGGGTCGAGGGTGTGTTGACCCTGTGGCATCAGGTGGTGAAGCAGCAGCCTTTCTATGGTCTTCATCACATGTGACGTCAGAGCAACAGGCCGGAAATCATTCAGCTCACTAGGACATGATACCTTTGGGACTGGGGTGATTTAAGATGTTTTCCAAATCCTCGGGACTCTCCCCTGTTCCAGGATCAGGTTGAAGATGTGCTGTAGAGTACCCCCCAGCTCCGATGCACAGACCTTCAGCAGTCGTGGCGATACTCCATCTGGACCTGCTGCTTTGCTGGTACGAAGTTTCCTCAGCTCTCTGCTCACCTGCGCTGTTGTAATTGTGGGTGGGGATATCTCTCCTATGCTGGTATCAGCAGAAGGATGTGTGGAGGGTGCAAGAAGGACAACAGGGATTGAAAAGTTACAAGTAAATAAGATAAAAGTACAAAATTAGATCTGAGACAACATAAAGAACAAGTAATAAGTAAAACAGAATGATTGTTTTAATGACATCGACAAACTGAATGTTGAACTAATTAACAAGGTTCAAACTTAATCAAACACGTTTCATAGTATTATTGGCCATAGTGCAAACCCTAAATAAAATTGCACCAAAGAAAGAATAACATAATCTATTTCATATTGCAGTTTAAATTAAAACAAATAATTAAAATGAGTGGGAATACAGTATATAAATCTATAAGTAATGTTTTAACTAATTGAGCAAATACCGAAAATGTGGCAGTGTTTGTATCGAAAAGAAACTGGGCATCAAGCAAAAGAAAAAATACTTAGTACTGTAAATGTAATTTAGTATTTAACAACTAAAACATATTTTTATTATATAACAGATATACAGTATATCTGTATTTAAACATTTAAACCTCATTACAGCTTTTTGCAATATTTAACTTAGTTATTTTTTTATTGCATTTACCACCATGATGGAGATACAGTAATCCCTCCTCCATCGCGGGGGTTGCGTTCCAGAGCCACCCACGAAATAAGAAAATCCGCAAAGTAGAAACCATATGTTTATATGGTTATTTTTATATTGTCATGCTTGGGTCACAGATTTGCGCAGAAACACAGGAGGTTGTAGAGAGACAGGAACGTTATTCAAACACTGCAAACAAACATTTGTCTCTTTTTCAAAAGTTTAAACTGTGCTCCATGACAAGACAGAGATGACAGTTCTGTCTCACAATTAAAAGAATGCAAACATATCTTCCTCTTCAACGGAGTGCGCATCAGAGAGAGAAAAACAAACAAATCAATAGGGCTGTTTTAAGTATGCGAAGCACCGCAGGTACAAAGCTGTTGAAGGCGGCAGCTCACACCCCCTCCGTCAGGAGCAGAGAGAGAGAGAGAGACAGAGAAAAAAATCAATACGTGCCCTTTGAGATTTTAAGTATGCGAAGCACCGTGCAGCATGTCCTTCAGGAAGCAGCTGCACACAGAAGGTAGCAACGTCCCTATCATCTAGGTGTGCGAACAGCCCCCCTGCTCACACCCCCCTACGTCAGCGCAAGAGAGAGAGAGAGAGAGAGAAAGTAAGCTGGGTAGCTTCTCAGCCATCTGCCAATAGCATCCCTTGTATGAAATCAACTGGGCAAACCAACTGAGGAAGCATGTACCAGAAATTAAAAGACCCATTGTCCGCAGAAACCCGCGAAGCAGCGAAAAATCCGCGATATATATTTAAATATGCTTACATATAAAATCCGCGATGGAGTGAAGCCACGAAAGGCGAAGCGCGATATAGCGAGGGATCACTGTAAAGGTAAATTATCATATTTGCATTGCCACTGAAAAACAAATAACAGAAAGAACAACTTAAGAGAGTACACTATGAACACTTGCATTTTTAGGTAAATACTAATTTGTATTTTTTTGTGAGATTACTACCATGTAACATTCTAAAATACATTAGAACGCATTCTTAATACATTTCATATCACAGGAGGAGCAGATCTGGGGACAGTCAGGCACAAAGCATGAGTTAAAACATTCAGAAAGTACATCCATCCATCCATTCCTTAAATTTTTCTAACCCACTAATCAAGGCTAGGATTGTGGGGTAGCTGGTGCCTATCCCAGGAGTAGTAGATGTAACACACGTGCGCTTGGGAGACAGTTTATGGACTCGAATACTTGTATGTTCCTGCCAGACCAGGGGTTGATGCTGCCCTTCTCCTCTTTCTCTTCTTACCCTGCAGACCAGATGACAAACCCTCATCCTAAAGCCACTTCCGGACCTCAGAAGTCAGTCAACATCACTTCCTCTTCCAGTCCTCATAGTTCCACTTCCATCTGATGTCATTTCCACTTCCCGGAATTTCACCATCCCATTGCATCATTTCCTGTCTACCAGCTGTAAACAGCAGCCATCTTTCCTTTTTTCCTCAGTTCTGTTTTGTGCTTATGTCTGCAAAGACCTACCTAACCAACATTTTTTTCAATTATATGGGGTGGATCCCCAAACCTTTCACTTTGCTGTGTGCATTCTTTTTCATTGTAAAAAAAACACACAGCAAAGCTGACCACACAGTAGCTGAAGGAGAAAAAGATGAATGTCCTTGTGTGGCCTTGTCAGAGCCCAGACTTAAACCCAATTGAAAATTTGTGGCATGACTTGAAGATTACAGTCACCACCCAGTTTGACTGAGCTTGAACAGTCCTGTAATGATGAGTGCATGGCAAATATCACACAGTCAAGATGTGCAAAATTGGCAGACAAGAATCCCAACAGACTCGTGGCCGTTATCAAAGCAAAAGGGGGTTCCACAAAGTACTGACACAGGGGGTGATTCTGTTTTTTTTTATTGCTGTTGCTATTATACAGTATCTTTCACTTGATTGTTATAAGTTGCATTGAGTAAATACAGCTGGAGAAATATTTTTCTGTGTCTTCATTTCAGGCTGCAAAGCCACAAAATGTGAATATTTTTGCTAATTCTTTTCTATACACACTGTATTGCACTTATTAATAGACTTTTCTGAAAATAAGGATTATCACAGTTCACAGTTATTAGTTACACAGTATGAGGAGTTAAAACCTTTGGAGACTAAAAATATGCATCATAATACAAAAATAATATTTCTAGCAATATTGCACATTTAGTTTTTTTGGTACTTAATAGGAAAAGAAAACATTTGGTGATGTGACCGTCTCAGCAGTCACACAGGAATTGCCAGGGTTGTTTGGTGTTCTTGTTGTCTCGGCTGACTCCACGTTTACCAATGGAAGCAGCCTGTCGTCTAGAACTGACAACAAAAAACAAAGCCTTCTTCACACAACTGTCCATGGGCTTAATATTAGAATATTAAAATGGTAAATAAATTGAATGTCAAGCATTAAAAATAAAAATTACCTTTCATAAACAAATTTGTAGTTTACTAACTAAGAACTACTAAAATAAAAGTGGCTAACCAAGAATGAAACACACAATACATTTTCTGTATGCCTGTTTGAGGAGGCTATTCATTCACAAAGGGAGCCTGCTTTGGAGAAGACTTATGACAGAGGGCTATGTCAAGAGGTCTGGAGGTGCATGAGAGAGAAAGAAGGACAGAGAAATGTGTGAGGACTGTCCAGGATATGTAACTATATCTTTAAAATTTTTCATCAAATTACCTAAAGCAGGGGTGTCAAACTCCAATCCTGGAGGGCCACAGTGGCTGCAGGTTTTCATTCTAACCCTTTTCCTAATCAGTGACCAGTTTTCACTGTTAATTAACTTCTTTTTCCCTTTATTTTAATAGCCCTGTTTTTAAGTATTCAGTGCTCTGAATTAATTATTTTTTTCACTAAATGACAGCCAAACAAAAATCAAATGAGAAACAAGTCAACAGTTGACCAGCTAAATTGGGGCTTCAAACTCCAACTAATTTCACTCCAACCAGTTTCTTAATGAGAAGCCAATTTTTGCTGTTAATTAAATTCATTATTTAATTCTATGGCTTGTTGCTGCTCTCATTCTGACACAGCAGACATTTCCATAACTGTTGATTTTCTGTTTTTTCTAAGAACAACGTCAAAATGTTTTGGGGACCTGAGAGATCAACCTTACTGAGACCTTCACCTTTCTTTATTTTCAGATATTGTGTGATGGGCACAGGTGAGCTGGTCATGTGGCACCTTGTTTCCTGTCTCATTATTGTTTGGCAGCTAATTAAAGAAAAAGAAACAACTATGGTGCCTGAATCAAGTTAATTAAAATTAAGGCAAAAGAAGTTAATTAGCAGCAAAAACTAATGAAGAAGATGGTTAGAATGAAAACCTGCAGCCTCAGCAGGACTCCAGGACTGGAGTTTGCCACCCCTGACCTAGAGAATTATCCATTTATAAGGAGCAGGGTCATATTCAGGATTGTGGAAATTATAGAGGGATAAAACTGATGTCACACACAATGAACATTTGGGAAATGGTTATAGAGAGAAGTTTTAGGTAAGAGACCACCATAGGGGAGGAACAGTTTGGTTTTATGGCAGTGAGAGGAACAACTGATGCAGTCTTTGGATTGAGGAAGCTGATAGAGAAGCATTGAGAAAAACAAGGTCTGCATATGGTGTGTATTGAACTGTAGAAGGCTTATGGTAGAGTGCCACGTCAAGTGATGTGGAGGTGCACAAGCGAGAAAGGAGGACCAGAGAAAGACCATGAAATGTATGAGGGAGTGAGGACCCGGTTTAAAAGCAGTGTTGGGGTAACAAAGAAGACTCCAGTTTGAGGAGGTCTGCACACAGAAGTGTTTTTGAAGTCCTCACCTCTTTGATCTGGTTTATAGATGTGTCGAGTCATGGGATAAAAGTCCAATCCCACTGGTGTAGACTTCTTGCTCATGACATTGTGTTGTGTATTAACAGAAAAGAGGAAATGGAGAGGAAGTTGGAAAAATGGAGAAGGGCTTTGGAAGACAGAGGGCTGAAGATAATTAGGACAAAGAAGATAGAATATATAAGGTGTGATAGACAGCCCAACCACAGACAGACAGACACCACAAGTCGAATGCCACACACACTTTATTAAACTATTTACACTAATGAAACAGTCCTGCACCACACACAGTACTCCAGCACCAAACACCCTTCAATATGGGCCTTTAAATGTCCATGGGCCACCTCTCTTCCTCCTGTCGCTGGAGCTTCATCCTCCTAAAGCTCCCGACTCTATCTCCCCGACTGTAGGAAGGCGGCCCCTTTTATATTCACCCAGATGTGCTCCAGGTGCTTGTTGATGATCTTCCGGCGGCACTTCCTGGTGTGGCGGAAGCACTCTGGGCGTCCCTGGAAGATCCTTCCTCCACCTGCCCAGGTGTGGCGGAAGTGCAGATCTCCCAGGCTCCACGAAGCTCAGGGCGCCCCCTAGCGGCGGCCACAGTCCCCACAGGGTTTGAGCCTCCTTGCTTCACTCCAGTGGTCTCTTCCTTATCCAGGGCGGTTGATCCCTCACGGCCCAGGGGACATACAGACTGCCTCCCTGTCCTTTCAGGTGTCCCGACTGGGTCTGGCCCCCAACCTCCTGCCACAAAGGTTTAATGGTGATCAGGATCCAGAACTTAGCCAACAGGGAGAGCCATTGGAAAAAGTGGAGAGGTTTAAACATCCAGGATCAGTGGTAGCCCAATATGGAGAATTAGATGTAGAGATCACCCATACAGTGTCGTGTGGATGGAACAACTGGAAGAAGGTATCAGGAGTATTGTGTTATCAAAGAATTAAGGCAAAAGTTAATAGTTAGGTTTTTAAAGACAGTGGAAAGACCAGAAATGGTAAACAAAGTGGAGGCATTGGCAATAAAGGGAGTACAACAGGAGAAGTTAGATATAACAGAAAGGAGAATGTAGAGATAGATAGGGGGGAGTTACAGAAAAGGAGAGAATAAGAAATAAGACCATTGGAGGTAGAACAAATGTGAGAGAGATGTCTAAGATAGTACAGGATAGGAACTTGAAATGGTGTGGACATACGATGAGGAGAGACAATGAAGATGTGGGCAAAACAGTGATGTCAATGGAAGTACTGGGGAAGATAAAGTGAGGGAGGCCAAAAGGGAGATGAATGGATAAAGGAGGAGGAGGAGGACCGAGCTGTATGGAGAAGGTTGATGAAGCACATCAACCTCAAATAGAAGTGGGAAAAGATGAAGAGGAAGAAGAAGAAGTATTTAAGGCTGACATTACTGCACACATAAATGCTACCAGGATTTAGTTAAGTTTGAAACACAGTGGGTAAACTGCAAAAAACAGGAAGAAGCACACTAACAAGAAGCACACTAATGAGCGTTCCTCATGACTGAACTTGTCCTCGAGCTTAAACCCAACAGTAGTTAAATTCACTAATGATTTTTGTCTGCAGTGCAATACTCAACCTGTTCCGTTGCTGTCTAGAGGTGATCAAATTAGCAGACTGCTTTAAAGCTACAATTGCACTTCCTAGAATACCTGAAGCCTATGAAAAAACGTGTAATCCCGGGACACCTTAAATTCCTCCGCATCTCTTGTCATCAACGTCGATCAGCACAAGCAGCAAGCAGCCTGCTAATCCCAACCCCCTTCCCCCCCCCACCTTATAAGGTGCTGAAGTCAGTCACAAAATTCTCAGAGCTCAAGTGTGTTTATGTGGGTGTGTGATGCCTGAAGCTGTAGAGGGTAAATAATATATCGTTATTTGGAATACATACATTTCATGTGTGCTTCGTGTCTACAACGATCTGTGAAAATGTAGGATGACAAGAAATGGGAGACAAGAAATGCTCAGCCAATACTTAAAACAGAAACTTTTTCCATGTTATACTCATAATGATGTGAATCTCCGAGAATTTTACAACTGACTTTAGCTCTGTTGTGTGGGATAGCAGGCTGCTTGCTGCTTGTGCTGATCGACAGATTTGCAAAACAAAAGACGATGAGGAGAGGTGAGTAGGAATCTAAGGTGGCCCAGGATTACAAGTTTTTTCTTAGGCTTCAGGGATTCTAGTGTTAAGCCACCTTGTATTGTATTTTGGATCACTTCAAAAGGCTTATCAATACGTTTGAAAAAATACCAGCACTACGTACCTAATGTATGTATACCTCATCTGGAACATCATAGTAACGTTGACCTAAAATTGAATGATATTCTTACAACATTAATAGTGAAGTTTAGTAAAAGAAGTGTCATTTTAATAAAGACACTTACCATAAATCTACATGAAACTTATTTTGCATTATTTATAGGTGGCACATCAGAATTATTTGCAGTAATGCATTTTAAATGTTTCTCTGCGCTATTTGTTGGAATGACAAATGAAATGCATTTTATTACTACAATTTTTTGTGATGTGCCATCTGCAGGCATGACCAATACGATGCATTTTATTACAACAAATATGATGCACCATTTATTGGCTTGACAAATGCAATGCATTTTATTATTACAAATGTTTGTTATGTGCCATCTGTTGAAATTGCAAATGCAATGCATTTTATTACTGCAAATGTTTGTGTTATGTCTGTTGTAATGAAAATTCTAATGTATTATATTATTACATGCATTAAAAATACAATAGATAGTTCACTGCAAACATTAATGCTGAGGTCTACACTGATTACTTAGATTTCATCCCCTTTGAGCTGGGTAGCACAGCAAGAACTGGAAGAAGAGGAGGAGGACACAATGAGAGAGAAAACATCATGAAGTAAAGCCTTGGAAAAGAAATGTACTACTTTTAGGTGAAGCCAGGTTGGGGATCATGCACTGGTACAGCGTGTTGCCGCACCCAACACACAACAAAACAGCTCTAGATCCTGGTTAGCAACCCCCCGGGCACACACGCTGTTCAGTCCTACCCTCCAGAAATGACCATCTATCTGCCACAGCCAGGTATTACGTGGGTGTCCCCTTGGCTTGTTCCAGCCACTCATGTCCTCAACAATGAGGATCGTGCGAGCCGGATCACCTTCGGTGAGTCGTGCCACATGTCCGTAGTGCCATAAGTGACACTCACACTGTGTGACCTCACAATGTAGGTATTGTGCCTCATTCGGGACTCCATGAGCAACTGTTCATTTGACACAAAGTCAAACCAGCAGTATCTAAGGATCCTCCAAAGAAACAGAGTACTAAAGGAGTCTGGTCTTTTCGTCCTTTTGCAGAGATATCAGGAGTGACTACACACCCCTTTCCAGAGACCTCATGACCTCTCATGCTCTCCCAATCCGTTTACTGACTTCATAGGAAGAGTCACCAGCGACATGAATATCACTGCCAAGGTAAGTAAACCTCTCAGCGAGATTGACACTCTCTCTGCAGACAGTCACATTGCTGATGGCTGTGCCTAAGAGGTCAGTAAAGGCCTGGATCTTAGTTTTTATCAGGACCCTCGTAAATTTCAGTCACTCAGACTCCACGCTCTGTCTCTGGAGAGCCCCGATCAGAGCCTCCTTTGACTCTGCGAAGATCACAGCATCATCAGCAAAGTCAAGATCAGTGAATCTTTCTTCGCCTACAGATGCCCCACACCCACTGGACCCCACAACCTTGTCCAACAACCAGTCCACTGAAGTATTGAACAGAGTAGGAGCAAGAACACACCCCTAATGAACACCAGAATCAACATGGAAAAATACAGAGGTTCTGCCTAGGGAATCCATCCCATAATCGGGAGCCCGGGACTCCCGGACATTTTTCATTTCTGCATTCCCGGGAATGAAACTGCTGAAATTCCCGGGAAAACAGGAACAGCCAAGCTCGGCTAAGACTGAGCACAGTGGACTGGGAGGTGTCTGCACTCTGCAGCTCACGAATGCCAGGACGGGGCAGAGTTCATTGATGTCTGTGCCGTTGACAGCTTTGAACAGCAACTTGAAATTGCAATGCGTCAGTCTGTTGCATTCGCATTATCTGTGCCAAGAAACTTGCCATCACAGAATGATGACAAGAAACTGGATGCATCAGTAAAAGCTGAAATGGCGGTGTTTCAGAGCAAAGACAAGCGCAGGCATTGTTTAGAACAAGTGTATCAGTATCTGATGACTGTGCCACCTACTTCAGTGGAGGCAGAGCATGCTTCCTCAGTGGCTGGCGTACTCTGCATGAAGGTGCGCTCCCGCCTGGACGACCGCACGCTGGACACGTTGTGCTTTCTACGCTCTTATTACCGCAACTAACTAGATACATGTACTTATATGACAGCATGAACTGCTTGTAGTTAAGGTTAGTCTTTTATTGGTGTCAACATATTGCAGTAGTTTTATTAAAAATAAGTTGTTCTAAAACCGTTCACATGTGAGATGCCCGTGCACTGAGTCATCCCCAGGAGCCCAGGATTCACGGGAAAGACATGCGGGATTCCCAGATTCCCAGGAATGGATAAACCCGTCCGGGAATGAATTGCCTAGTTCTGCCTCCACTTTGCACAGCATTCACAATACCAGTGTACAGGCCGGCCATGATATCCAGGGAACTTGAGTTGATCCCGCAAAGTCTCAGGATGTTTCAAAGGACAGCTCGATCAACTGAGTCAAACACTTTATGAAAATCGATAAAGGCTACAAAGAAAATCTGCCGATACTCACATTTGCACTCCTTGTACACTCTCTGTGCCAGGATGCGGCCAATGGTAGACTTATTAAGTGTAAAGACTACTCTGGTCGCTGGTAGGTGATCAAGTGATCACGGATCCTATTGAGAATGACACTAGCAAGGACTTTACCCAGTACTGAAAGCAGTGTTATCCCCCTTTCCAGATAGGGACAACAGGTCCAGTTTTCCAGTCAGTGGGGATGATGCCAGTCTCCCAAATGGAAACAAAAATTGTTTGCAATGCCAGGAGGACAGCCTTAACACCAGCCTGGAGAAGTTCACCCTGGATACCACAGATCTCTGCAGCCTTACCTACCCTCGGCTGGTTCTCCACCTGTGCAATCTCAATGAGATTGGGTGGTTCACAGCTAATTGGAGAATCAGCCTTAAGAACCCTGGAGCCAGAGATATCTAACGTCGTAGACAGAGGGTCAGCTTTTAACAGCTGCTCAAAGTAGCCAGCCCAGTGAGTCACAACTGCAGTGTCATCCATAAGGAGCGTTCCATCAGCTGCCCTTACTGCGACTCTCCATGGATCAGATTCAGATGTGTGTAATGCTTTGATTCCACTGTAAGCAGGACGTGGGATACTAGACTATTGATGGTGTGTCACTTGTTCACAGATTCTTCTAACAAACACTTCCTTATATGCTCTCCAAGCCCCCACAGCTGTCCTTCTCCTCTCGATGATATCCAGGATGCACTACAAGATGAAATGCTTCCTTCTGGGAACACCGGTAACACAATAACAATCCTCAGCAACCTTTAGAGTCTTGTCACAGAAGGTCTCCCACATCACATTAGGATTGGTAGTCACACCCAAGTCCATAAGTTCCTCACACAAACTGCATGCAAAAACTCGTCAGAAGCAGCCTGATCTTGGAGTCTGGCCTATTAGGTGGTAACCTACTGGACCTAAGTTGGATCTTCAGAGTAGCAACATGTCTGTGGTCAGAATTCACAAACTGGGCACATCTGTAGACTCTGCAGTTTTGTAAGAGCCTCCAGTGTCTGCCAACAAGGATGTGATCAATCTCCTTCACTGCACCACCAGTATTGGAACACCAAGTGCAACAATGTGGCTCACGGTGCTGGAACCAGGATGCCATGATTCACAGCCCCTGACCTCTGGCAAAGTCAAGGAACATGGAGCCACTTTCACCACAGTCACCAGACACAGGTGGCCCGAAACAATCCTCATAGCCAGTCGTGATAGTGCCAGTGGCTGCATTGAAGTAACCTATGACCAGAGGAGTGTCACCTCACGGGCACCCATGAAGCACTGAGTGAAGTTGAAAATAAAATGTCTCCCTCACCGAGACATCGCTCACTGCAGTTGAAGCATACACTGAGACAACAGACAAGGCACCCAGAAAGTGCTGTAATCTGAGTCTCATAATACGCGCAGTGAAAGGAGTGACATCGAACACAATCGGAAGAAGCTGATCTGCTACAGCAACAGCTACTCCCCGAGTATGTCAGCCATCAGAGAGACTCACCTACAGAGATCTGGCCAGTTCCAGGTCTGCGCACCTTAGATAGTTCCACCACTGAAATGCAGAGTTTACTTATATTCTAATAATAATAATAATTCATTACATTTATATAGCGCTTTTTCTCAGTATGTTTAATTTCCTATTCTCTGGCAGCAGAGGATGATGGTCATCATGCCAGAGAGACAAGAGGCTAAACACAACAACCCAGATGGGCCACCTCAAATTGGGACCCGAGTGGTGCCATGCAGCGGGCGACGCCTCAACACCACACCAGTTCTGATCTACAGGCCTGACCCCATTGGCTCTCTGATGGATTTGACTCTTCCTGGGTTGGGGCTCCCGAGGGCTTTTCCCCATCCCCTTCATAATGTGAGCAGCCTTCCAATGGGTGGCTGAAGCAGAGCTTCTCTCG
This sequence comes from Erpetoichthys calabaricus, assembly GCF_900747795.2. Classification (NCBI taxonomy): domain Eukaryota; kingdom Metazoa; phylum Chordata; class Cladistia; order Polypteriformes; family Polypteridae; genus Erpetoichthys; species Erpetoichthys calabaricus. Next base: position 340,113,151 of record NC_041395.2, on the reverse strand, counting down.
CTGTGAGCAGAAAGGAGTCCTTTCAGTTGTCTCGCAGCGGTGTGAAGTTTTTTTTTTTTTTTATGGCGGCTGGACTGCCAACCCCCATGATTTCCCAGCAAGTTGGGGGACTGCTTACAGGGCCAGATGCAGCTTAACATCATAACCAGGACACTTTGTTCCAATAAATATTTTTATAATATCAGAGGACGTTTTCTCTTATTTTGGATGTTTAATTTCCTGATTTATCTAATAAAACATTACAGTTCTATGTGTTCAGTCCCTCTGAGTAATCTAATTGGTCAGTTTGGCTTTAGTGTGATTGGTCAGTTTGGCTTGAGTGATGCGACGAAAGAGGAAGTACTAGTGTGAGATGCATGAGGAGTAAAGGAGTTATGAGGCAGAGTAGAGTCGCCTACACATATAAAAGTGGACAGGAGGTGAGAAAGGTGCCTCAAAAATAATGACATAGTCTGAGAAGCAGGCTTCATGGGAATGCACTAGAGAAGGAACACTGGTGACAGGCACTGTGGCTGTTAACTTTAATGATTATTAGTTGATGTATCTTTTGTAACAATTTAGTAAGTTTTCTTATTCATTTGGAGTATCTTGTTCAACAAAGAAGCTATTAACACCGGACTAAGCACAAGTCCAGCTGAACTCCAACTTCATTGAGTTAATTGACAGTTCCATACTCTTTATGCCACAACTTCCCTTCTCAAATGAACTCTGAAAGCTCCTTGCAATTGACCCAATTAGTTTACCTAAAGAATAATAAAATAATAATATAAGTATGAATACATTTACAGTATATGATATTTGCATATTGGAAAATGCAAACCACATAGTATTTTCATTGTGATTATCTTATGCTGATGCATCCTCTGGGGACAACGATAAAAAATAAGATACCAGTAATCCATAAAGCAAACAATGCATACAGGTATTCAAATCCAAGGTGGCATTCATTTTGGTAACTGTTCCCATCGTCTCCACATATGAACTCCAGCTCTATGGGACAGGCAAGGGGAGTTGTGTATTTATGGCAAAAATTCTGTAAAAGTGATAAATAGGAAGTGAAACTAATTGAAAACATTGATATCATAAGTTCATTTCCTCCACTTCTGCCCATTATTACCAACATTTTAAGCATAGGTATTGTATCTCCCACCGCTTTAGGTGACCACTGTCTCATAGGCTCGGATTTTCTGCTTGGTCACAGTACATGTGTTACGATTCCACATTTTCGCCGATGTTTAAAAAACGTTTTCTTCGTATGTATTATACCCCAGTGCTCTATGAACAAATGCTTTGGATTAATTGCACATGTTAATGGGAATTGTTCTTGTGGTTTAAGGTGCCCTTTGAAAAATTTGTTGTCTCTGATGAAGCTGGTTTAAGCTTTGGGTCCTTGTCCTCTTAAGGCTGAACACTGTTGTTAAGTGGATGTCCAGATGGGCTGCAGCTGGAGAAAGTCTTAGAACTTTAGAGATGTTCAAAACTCAACTTGATGTTTTTCAAGAAGAATTAAGTGAATAGGACTGGTGAGTGTTGTTGGGCTGAAAGGCCTGTACAGCAGGTAAGGTACATACTGTATTTGGCTAAGAAAGAACGTTTCACTTATAGCGGTGAGAAAGAGCCCAGAGAGCGCATTTGCTCCGCACCCTCCAAATTTCATGTTGCAATTCCACAATTCAAACTCATTCAATACAAATGAAGGTATAGAGTGGTGTATAAAAATGGATTTCAATTTTGACCTTAATTGAAATATTTAGTTGTTTTTAAAAATTTTTAATTCTGATGCTTTAATCAATTTTAATATAGACTGTTCAACAAAAGGATTGTGCTTTTTCACTGTGGTTGTACTGTATGTCAGATCAGCGAGACTAAATATGTCACATACATTCATTAAAGATATTAGCCAGACTGTGCAAAGTCAGGGTGTATAATAAACGTGCCTGCAAACATTATATTGGCGACATACAGAGAGACAGCAACAGGCACACGCCAATTGCCTTCATCAACCCCGTGTGTGAGGGACAGCACAGTCCGAGGTGAGATGAGACTCGTCGCTGCACATCTCGCGTTTCTCCTCTGGATTTGAATAGGAAATGCGCCTTTTGACTATAAAAATTATCAAAATTACTGAAATCATACAGACAACAAATTTATAGCACAGACCAATGGACACATTTATTTTATGTTATTATTATTAGTTTCTTTACTTTTCATGATGACAGGTGAGGCTGTGCCTCCTCTAACCACACGTTCCTGCATTCGCTGCAACATATGACACATTGAAGTCCTCTATGGGTTCAGGGTAAGATCTGATCACAGGGCATTGCTTGTTCCAAAAACTTCACTCAGGCAAACTGCCTTCAACAGTGAGGACCCTGTGAGCCGGATCACCCTTGGGGAATCGCACCACATGGCTATAGTTCCGTAACTAACGTTCCCTCAAAATGCATGCAATATGCCTCATTTGGGACTCCGTGAGCAACCGCTCTTTCAACACAACGTCAGACCAGCGGTACCCAAGGATTCTCCAAAGAGACACAGTACCGAAAGAGTCCTGTCTTCATCTCAGGTCACTAGACAGCGTCCTTATCTTGCAGCCACATAGCAAAACAGGAAGCACCTGGATCAAAAGACTTGGACCTTTGTCCTTTTGCATTGATATCAGGAGCACTATACACCCCTTTCCAGCAACCTCACAACCTGCCATGCTCTCCCAATCCCTCTACTGACTTCATACAACTACAACTGTCCAGTGCCATCGATTCTGCAATTAGTGGGAGCCTCAGGACTTCTGCATTACTGAGACAAAAAAAATGATAAAGCATTGAAATTCATCTAGAGGTGGCCATTAAGATCACGTAGGTACTGATAAGAAGGAGAAGCTGGATATGCACATCTGGTGCCAAACTTTCAAAGAAACACCTGACTTTGTCAGCAACATTACTGGCTTGTGAATACACCTTGTCAAAGGCTGGCAGGGAATCAGGATATAAGAAGTTGTCTGAACTGCAGCACAGCAGAATAAATTATTTATGTAAATAAAAAAGACAGAGCTTTTGTTGCTTCTGTACTCTTAAACCATTTTCTAGTTATGCAGTCCCAGTTACTGATGAATTTAACATTTCCCTACTTCCTTCCTGTTATGTTATCCAAAGCAGACACCTGCTTGAATTTCACTCAAGTCTTTACCGTCCTTCCAGTCATACACAAAATAAGACACACATTTTCTCTACTGAAGTGTTCAATGTTAATAATAGCAATATAGCAATATTGGGAAAAACCACAAGATGGAAATATTTATGAAAAGAGCTTGGGCGTCAAGGTGAAGAAGTGTCTCATCTACCATTACTTGAGGTCGTCTGCCGCCTATCAGTCTATCAGTCGCATTGCCACGCATTATACTGGGACCAAAATCAATGGAGAATACTTACAATGTGCACCTTCAGAAGTGGAATAAATCAACTGTATACTGAAGCATTCCATTTGCAAACATAAAAATACAAAGCATAACGTTTGAGACAAACGATCAGTTTTATTAATTACAAAGAGTGCAACAAAACATATATATGAGATGTTACTTTTTTGTTTATTCTCACCAAACCTTACATATCTACATAGGAAAAAATATGGGTAATGTGTTTAAATTAATTCAGATTAAATTAAAATAAAACACTGTCAAAATATCTTAATAAGCAAACTGAGAAGCATTGGCCTTTTGGAAAAAAATCAAAAAAGCAAATGAGCTTTCATTTAGGAGTGAACGCATTGTTAATGTCACACACTCTCTACTAAGACAATGTCACATGCACACCCAAAAAAAGAAAATACAGCACAGTCCAAACAAGCTCACAGCCTCCTTGATAACTGATCTTATGATTAATTGTCAATATCATATAAATTATGTCATTTTAAGAAGTTGGTAAGTCTGCTACAGACAGATCAGCAGACACTCCCTTTACATTAAAATGTTTGTGTATACAGCATATAAAACAGAATCTCAGCGAAGCGAAGTGAAGAGTAATATGACACTGAGGAATTATAATGTACTAGCCAACCCGTGGCGTAGCATATGCCGCATAATTATTTATTGATGGGTGAACACTTCCTGAAAGACACAGTTGTGCAAATGGGGTGGGTTTGAGGATACGACTGTGAGTGAATGAAAAGATGGAACTCTGGAGAGAGCAACATAGAATTGTCCGTGACTGAAAACTGGTTTTGACAGATACAGGCATATCTTTTTGAAAGTTTGGCCCTGTGCCTTATTAATTGTCATTGCAAAGGTTAATCTAACAGGAAATTGTCTGCGTGTAAAAGTACAAAGCAAATTTGAATCTGATGGGGTCAGGGAAATCTGGGGAATAAGGACAGTTTGTGAGGTAGCAGCTGTGAGAGTTTTACACTCCAGTACATTGAGGTGAATGCTGGTAACAGTCACTCTAGTGCCATTACAGAGACTTCTTGCTGGCATGTGGTTTCTGAGAAGCATGACGACTGAACCAATTTTAATTATGAGGCATGCCAGTGGGAGTAAGGCTGCTAAGAAATTCTTCAGGGAATGAAGGATGTTCTCGGAAGTGAATGGTGATAGTAGCTGGAAGTATTTGGGACATCGCCACAATTTCTGCCTCTCCACCATAAACTGTGGAAGTATTCATGTAGTCAGCATATTGTTGAGTAGACTGTATGACTATGCTTCCGTGACTAAGAACAACGGACAGCACGTTGCCGAAGTTATTGCAATGTTGGCAAACAAAGGTTACAGCCATGTTGCGAAGTTTGAGAGCAACAGTTTCGTCGATGACATTTTTCCAGAAATATCCGACTGACAGAAAGAAACAGTTACCTGATGCAGGAATTTCTATAACCTTGAAAGAAGAGTTGTTTCCATGAAATACATGTGAAGTGGTAGCCATGTTAGGAAAATGAACAGTCAATGTGGCTCAGAAGTGCATGTGGACTGTAG
>NC_041395.2:340068188-340098188 GCF_900747795.2 Erpetoichthys calabaricus | reverse complement strand
AGGCGGAGTCACGTATCGCGTCATCACGCCTCCTACGTAATCACGTGAACTAAAAACAAGGAAGAGATTTACAGCACGAGTCACACGCGGGAACGAAGGTAAATGACGTTAATTTTTGACTGTCTTTTAACCCTTTAACCGCCAACTCCCTAAATATTCCCCACGCCAGGCGAAATCTGAACAATTTTCGTTTTTTTACTTTTTTACATTTTTTTTACATTTTTTACATTTATTCAAGCAGTATTGACCACTAAATGTTGTGCAAGTTGCCAGTGTATACACGAAATCTATAAATGTAACCTGAATTCTCAGCTAAGCAAAACATCTTGATACCAAACCGTGCCCTTTTCAATGGTAGATACTGTCGAAACTGTAAGCGGCCCTTCCACGACAATAAACTTTCATCAACTGCAACTGACGGTCCTGGCATGTAGGGCAACTGAAATGCTTCAAATAAATGATCAATCAAAGGACGTAGCTTGAACAAGCGGTCGCGGTTTGGATCTTTCTTATCTGGCTCGTTTCTGTTGTCATTCAAATGAAAGAATTTCAGCAGCAAAGAGAATCGGTTACGTGTCATGACAGCTGCAAAAATAGGTGTTGCATACATAGGATCTGTAGACCAGTACATCTCAATATCTGGTTTTCTGATTATTCCCATCAACATCAAAATCCCAATGAATTTTTTCATTTCGTTTTTATCAGTGTCAAACCAAGCACGAACACGGGAATGTGGAGGTAAATTGGGATTTTTCTCAATAAACTGTGCTGCATACAGATTTGTCTGATGAACAAAATGTCTGATCAAATCAGGTGACACAAACAGCTCATAAAACTGCTCAGCAGTGTAATTGTTTACATCAACAATAAAGCCACACGTTCCCTCAAACGAATGCAGAAAAGGTAGTTCACCTCGGGCAGCAGCCCAGCTGAGATGCTGGGGATACACCCACTCAGCGCCGTCATCCGATGCGTCTTCATTCACAGTATCATGCAGCGCACGTTGCTGCTCATCACTGTCGCTAAAATCTTCTTCAGAACTGCTACAATCATGATCAGAACTGTCCAAAATCGCCTGCAAAGCCTCACTTGAAGTCAGTTTATGTTTCGCCATATTCACAGCTGTTACATGCGAATCACATCACATGACCGGCCAAAACAACCACAGACTTGTCGAAATACAACGTAGTAATAATACCCACGCCAAACCGTCAGTTATACTACTTGCCAGGCATTCATATAACCACAGGCAAATGTGCCGGATAATTCCGGCAGTATGGCGTTAGCAATAAAACAACGGTGCCGGATATATCCGGCAGAGGGCGGTTAAGGGGTTAATACTGTGTAAGCATACATATTAACACATGTGCAATTAAACGTGTGCATTTACGGGGTGATTTCTCAGGCTTAAAAGCTCACCTTTTATCAAACGCGGGAACAAAGGTAACTGACGTTGTTCACTGTCTTTTAATACTGTGTAACCATACATATTAACACATGTCCAATTAAACGTGTGCATTTACGGGGTGATTTCTCAGGCTTAAAAGCTCGCCTTTTACTAAAAAGGTAAATGCAAAACTATTTTCAATCAGTTTATTGAAACGCTCCCGTTAAGGATTGCAATAACATATTCGCGAGATAAAAGAACGAAGTAGGGGGAAATGGAGGAACAGCCGCAAACAGCGAAGAGCAAAAAATTAATTAAACAATTGAGAACGGAGCGAGTTAAGCATACAAGCATGTTCATAAGGGAAACAAAGCACGGTGTAAAACTTAAGTTTAAATTAAGTTTATAGAAACGCTACCGCTGCGGATTGCAATAACATATTCGCGAGATAAAAGTTTAATGAGAAGACACGAGGTATAAACGAACCACACGCCGTGGCGCAACGTTAGGGGCAACAGTTTCAACCATTCTATGATCTGCTTCTCGCAACTGAAAGACGGCACATGGCGGATGTTAGCAGACTTGCTGACCGCAACGTTAGGGGCTTCAACTATGGCGCTGACGCCACATCTCAGTGCTAACACTTTGCAGACTGAACTTAAAAGACACGCCCTCCTCACTGGACAGTTAAAAACACCAATCAAACTAACGATGACATCAAGTATTACCCAATCAAAAGTAGGAAAGGAGGCATCTTCATAAAATGCGTGTGGGATGATTTGCATGAGACGCTGCTTAAAAAAAAAAATGATAAAAAAAATACGGGATAAATCCCGTCCAGTATTGATTCAAAACGGGACGCGCAATTTCATTCTCAAACGCAGCACGATTCCGTATTTTAAAGGACGGGTGGCAACCCTACAGTGCCAGGTAACCACCCATACAATCAGATTGTGATTCAGACTAGGAATGCAATGAATGTAATTACCCCGATCTACATACAAGGCGAAGGTCTTGCAACATTCAAAGATGATGGTTTGGGATAAGTACACCATACAACATAAAAGAGCTTATGAAGCCTTGAACCGAAAAAACCAAGATCTCAGAGATCGTAAAAAAAAAATAGGAGGTAAAGTCGTTTTACTCGCTGTAGATTTTAGTCAAACATTACCAGTTATTCCATGAGGGAGACCAGCAGATGAACTCAACGCGTGTTTAAAATCCATGCTTCTCCCACGCTCTGTTATATGTCGCGTGTTCTCGGGTAGGTGCACCAAAAAATTTATACATTTAAGCATGTAATGGGCAAACAAAAAATGAGGTATACCCGATGGCACTGCAGTAGTACTTAATGTAACTTTACTTCTTAAATGTTAATGTTTTACTGTTTAATAATTTATACGCTTCTTATATGTTGTTCAAATTCTTTTATCAAAATACCTCTGACAGCGCAATGCACGATAACATGGAGTGAATACACCATACGCATCCGCCCACGGCTGCCCTGCTGTGCGCAGATAGGAGTTGATTCTACAATAAAATAAAATAAACATAAAAAGAGTAAAACAATCATCACCCATAAAGCGTGTGTGTGTGTATATATGTGTATATATATATGTTGATATGTGGATATGTATATGTATATATCACCCATAAAGCGGATAGTAGACGTGACGTACTATATGTGTACCACATTTCAAGTGTATAGGTGAAATGGTTTGCGAGCTACAGGTCATTTAAAATCCTGGACAGACACACAAATTGCCACGGTAGCAAATTACAGAAGATTTTACTGTTTAATAATTTATATTTATATGAAATGTGCTTCTTATATATTACTTCATATTCTCATATGATAATGATGTTAATGTTTATATTGATTTCTGTGTTATTAAAACTGCATGTATGTGTGTATATGTATATATATATATATATATATATATATATATACTAGCAAAATACCCGCGCTTCGCAGCGGAGAAGTACTGTGTTAAAGAGGTTATGAAAAAAAAAAAGGAAACATTTTAAAAATAACGTAACATGATTGTCAATTAAAGCCCGTTTCAGTCAGTAAGTCTTTATGTGTGTGTTTATGTATGTGTGTATATATATGTAGATGTGTATATGTAGATATGTATATATATGTATATGTATATAAATGTTTATGTGTGTGTGTATATTATATATATAATATATATATATATATATATATATATATATATATATATATATATAAAAGACAGCAACAGTTATAACAATGACAACACAATTACATTGACAATCATGTTACGTTATTTTTAAAATGTTTCCTTTTTTTTTCATAACCTCTTTAACACACTACTTCTCCGCTGCGAAGCGCGGGTATTTTGCTAGTATATAATATAAAGCATAAGTACAATATACATGTACATATAGTGTAGATAGTGAAATGGTTCATAAAGTGGCTCAGGTTGTGCAATATTACAACTTTATCCTCAGTTTACAGTGAGGTAATTGTAATTCTAAGTACAAGCAGTTCTACTATGAGCACTTTATGGACTGATTCAATGTGTTTAGAGCTCTTGGGATGAAACTGTTTCTGAACCACGGGGTCCCTACAGAAAAGGCTCTGAAGCATTTGCTGAATGGGGAAAGTTCAAATACACTGTGTGCATGGCCGAGGCATTGTGTGCTTGATGCTGTATCCTGATAATCCTCTTTCCGATTAGCTGCTATAGAGCTGTGATTCCACACTCAGATATAGTGGGTTAAAATACTCTGAGTGGTGCACTGAGAGTAACAATGCTAAAGCAGCTATGCTATTTGAAATAGTTTGGCCATTCCATGGACCATTATATTGTTACAGGTTGATTACAAGCAGATGACTTCAACTAATAAACGATATGCGGTTGATTTCAGTGTATTTGATAAAGCCGCATCAGGGATGTGAATCTAAAAAATAAAGAGAAACTACACAGGAACAGTAGCACTGCTGGGTGCCGCCAGTTTGCAAAACCAAGCCGAAAACTTGACTCAATGGATTGAGCTGTCGTTAGAATGGTTGTGGCTTTAGACCAACTTTTTTTTTATACATCACAGTTTGAGGGTGGACACAGACGTATGGAATATTTTTGTGTGTATGCACCATTTGTACATGAGACCCCTGGAGACCTTGGCCAATATGTTGCCTCTCCACATTGACCATTCCACAGATGGGTCAGTGCTGAGCCAGCCAGTCTAATAATAGGACCCTTCTGTCTGATGATCTCTGTGCTCCTTAACCTGAAGTGACTTTTCCTTAGGCAGGCAAACAACTTGGCAGTAGAGCATTGGTACTGAGTGCCACATGAGGAAACAGAGAAGAGAAACAGAACAGTTTATAACTACAGTATTTCTTATATTTCAATACTAATCACCAACAACAGAGATGTGGTATGTAAGCTAATCAGCAGCTCTAGTCAGGGTGTGCCAAACTGAAGTCCTGAGTCTTCAGCTGGGACTTAAAAGCTGAGATTGAAGGGCACCTCTTACAGGAGCAGGCAGACCATGCCACAGCTTTTGGGCCCTGAAACTAAAAGCTCGACATCCCACTGTTATTTTTTAATTCTTGGAATCATAAGCAAATCTTAACATGTGCTCTGGTTTATGAGTAATGATACGTTCAGATAAGCAAGCAGGGCTTTGGCCATGTAAGGCTTTATATGTTAAAATAAGAGCATTGAAATCTACCCTAAACTTAACTGAGAGCCAGTGCAAGTACTTAAGAACTGGAGTTATGTGTTTGTATTTCCTTATACTTGTAATAGCTCCTGCAGCATCATTTTGTAGAAATTGAAAGCCATTTAAAAATAAGCCATAAGCCATTGGTATTTCATAAATCATTTGCTTTCTAGTGATGGTTATTTTCTGTATGGACATTGCTATGGATTTACATAAATTAATGTTCTTTCTAGAAACTTCATGTGGACAGTTCTTTTGGCACTCAAAAATGGTTCACGTATGTAATTGCACTGGAAGAACCACCCATTTCCTTGTCCATATATTAGGGTCCATTTTAAAGCTCAAATAACCAATCGTATATGCAGAAAACTCTCTTCCCTGAATTAAATGTTTTTTTTGTCATGCACTGGTTCTACAATACACCCAAGTAAAATGCCATTAAAGAACCAATATTTTTAAGAGGGTCATATATTGTAGCAACATACAGAATCAAACACAACTGGTATGAACTTTTCAATTCATTTTACCGTATTGATTTTTCAGTAGCATTGCTCCAGGAAAAGTGTAAGAATTGGACGGATAGCAGTTGTCCTTTTGCATCTGAGCACTCCTAGACAATGTCTATGCTTGCACCTGAAGAAACTAAACAAACAGGAGTGTTCAGCATAAAGAGAGCCACTGTGAGGGTAAGTATAGTACATGATAAGTACAAACAGATCAACTGAGGATGCCATCTGTGTGGCTCTACATGCTGCCCTTTCGCACCTGGAAAAGCCCAACACCTATGTTAGGATGCTCTTCATTGGCTACAGCTCTACATTTAATACCATCATACCTAACCAACTGATCAAAAAACTCTATCCACTAGGACTTGCTCCGTCACTATGCAACTGGTTGCTGGATTTTCTCACCAACTGCCCCCAGTCTGTCAGGATGAGCAAACACACATCCTCCACCCTTACCCTGAGCACTGCTGTGCCACAAGGATGTGTACTAAGTCCCCTTCTCTATGCACTCTTCACCCATGACTGTCAACCCATCCTTTAAATTTGTGGATGATACGACTGTCATTGGGCTTTTAAAAGACAACAATGAACCTTCATATAGGGAAGAGGTTCAGAATCTGACAGCATGGTGCAACACCAACAACCTTGTCTTAAATATCATAAAGACCAAAGAAGTTATTTTGGACTTTAGGACCACTAAAAAAACCAATCACAGTCCAATAACAATCAATGCAGATGCTGTGGAGAGAGTTTCCAGCTTTAAGTCTCTAGGAGTCACCATCTCAGAGGACCTGTCCTGGGCTGACAACAACTTGGCTATAATAGGCAAAGCACAACAACGCCTCTATTTTCTCAGGAAGCTAAGGAGAGCTGACCTCCCCCAGAAGCTACTGGTTAATTTCTATAGATGCACTATATAGAGTATCTTAACTAACTGCATGATGGCCTGCAGGTACAACAGCTGCACCAAGGCTGCTAAAGAAGCCCTGCAGCGGGTCGTAAAAACAGCAGAGGCCATTACTGGGACTGAACTGTCAACACTCGAACTCTTATATAAGACTTGCTGTGTGAGAAGGGCCAAAACCATTCTCAAGGACAAAACTCATCCTGGAAATTCTTTGTTTGAGCTCCTCCCGTCAGGCAGACGCTTTAGGTCAATCTGTGTACGCACAAACAGACTAAAAAAGACCTTTTTCCCATCTGCCATAAACTTTCTGAACTCTGAATCTCCTCATTCTGAGATCATTTTTAATTAACATGTGCAATAAGCTATATTGGTAATGTGCAATATACTAATGTAATACAATATACAGTATAATATGTAATGTACTATTCATTAACAGGTGCAATAACAATTTATGCTGCTGTACTTTGAGCAATAATAATTTGCTCTGGTTACTTGATCACTTAACACTGTATACAACATATTTGGAATTATTTGACTTTTCTTTAAATGCACCATGGGGCTGTCACAAAAAGGAATTTCGTTGTGTTACACAATGACAATAAAGTGCTTGAACTTGAACTTGAACCTGGTGGGATTTGTAAAACTACCTGTAAAGGGCTTATGGGATTTTAAGACTAAAAATTGGTTGTATGTGAAAATTATGTAAAACAATGTAATATGATTAGTGGAAGTTGCTGCAAAGAAGCTGAATTCCAAAGGGGACAGATATCTTCATAAAACCACTAATCATGAGAATATTACACTCGCACCTTCCTTCACTGCTTTCAGTCAATAGGTCTGCCCCTTCACCTTGTCCTTTAATTCCTGTTAAAATCAGTAATAGCAGGCACAATACTTCTTTCTTCAGCACAGTCTCCCATACCTTTCTTGTGAGATTGTCAGCTATACGACATTATCGCTTATTGATTAGGAGAATATCAACATGCTGATTGAACAGGCCGGAACAAGGTGAAATGAGTTTCGGTTGCTGACCACACATGCGGTCAGTGGCGTAGTGTAATGGTGGCGGCCCGCCCCGGGCGGCACTTTTAGGGGCGGCAAAATTTCACAATAAATAATAATAATATCTTGTTAAAATTTGAACCATTTCATTTCAGATTTTTGTCGCTCCTACGATTCGGACCGATTGAAATGAGCACGGAATTTTTCATTACTTATTCTATGACGAAACTGGGGAATCCCCTTTCTTTAAATGAATGTATACGCATCTGCTGAAATTGACGAGCAGGACTTCAAACTGGAACGACTTCGACTGCGGACTTTTATTACTGCCACAGACAACGAAACTAAATTAATTAATGCGGACCCACTTGAATTATTAAAATTTATTGTGAAATCCAAGCTGGAAGATACTCTGCCCAATATTATAATAATGCTCCGAATATTCCTCACAATTGCCATATGCAATGAGCAAGACGTCTATTGAGCAAGAGGTATGTGATGCTATAGACATTGATAGTGCAATAAAAGACTTTGCTCTTAAAAAAAGTAGACGAATAAAGTTTTAGTTAAAGACAGAAGTTTTGTTTTTAATTCTAACAATTATATTATTTTTCAATGAAAATATAAATAGTAACAGTATCGTTCTGGTTCTAATTGGAAGTCGATTTGTGTTTTATATTCAATTCGCTAATAACTTCATCTTGTCGATCGTCAAGGTATAATCATAAGTGTTCTATACCTGTTATATCAATGTAAGTGGCATATGTGTAAGAATTTTTGTAATAAATGTGATTATTATATTGTAAAACATATATACGTGACTTTTTTATTTGTAACCTGTACAATACACAATAATGATGATTGTTCTTGCCGAAAAATTCTTTAGAATTACTGTATATTTTAGTCTTTTAAAATTGAAATACCTAAATAAGGGGTGGTGGAATTTTCCTCCGCCCCAGGTGGCTGACACCCACGCTACACCACTGCATGCGCTTTGCAGTCTGCACGCCAGCTTTGCATGGAAAGTGTAAACCAGACATTAAAATGTTGATTAAAAACTACACTTGATGTTTGTAAAATGTTTCCACAACATATGTACTTTTCTCACAGTTTATAACAAAATAGCTACATCATGAGCAGCACGGTGGCGCAGTGGGTAGCGCTGCTGCCTCGCAGTTAGAAGACCTGGGCTCGCTTCCCAGGTCCCAGTTTGCATGTTCTCCTCGTGTCTGAGTGGGTTTTCTCCAGGTACGCTAAAGACATGCAGGTTAGGTGCATTTGGCGATCCTAAATTGTCCTTAGTGTGTGCCCTGCGGTGGGCTGGCACCTTGCCCGCAGTTTGTCCCTGCCCTGTGCTGGCTGGGATTGGCTCCAGCAGAACCCGTGACCCTGTAGTTAGGATTTAGCAGGTTGGATAAAGGATGGATGGATAGCTACATTGTTCGCACTGTGAAGGTCCCACATGAGCACTTTTCACTATTAAAATTTAGCGAAATGCAACTACTCCCCATGAACATTCTATTTTTAATAACTGAGAGATTTGCCCCAACCTTACTTCAGGTATGAAGTGATACAAAGAGGCCATCTCTGGTCGTAATAAGTTATTATTTCAATTTCGGTTCATTTGAATTCAGTTTATTTTCTAATATACCTTTCAGTAGGCTACCTGTGGTTGCTTGTCTGACTAAAGCACAAATAACAAAGTGCACAGTGAGGGGTGCACCAGCATAGTTCAGCAAACACAAATCACTAAACAAAACAATGGAAAGTGACAATTACAATAAATATTACATAAGCAATGGCATGTTGACACTGACATCTGTTTGTCATAACAAAGCATTGGAGTGGCCTGTAGCGAAATTCTTGCACCTCCTTAATAATTAATAAAAATTCTTTGCATTTATATAGCGCTTTTCTCACTATTCAAAGCGCTACTTAGAGCGTTCATTCATAAACACAGAATCTTACCAAACATGTATGACCGGATCATCTTAATTGACGTTTCACTCCATGCTTGACACCTTTATTCCCTTTGATCTTTTTGACAACCTGATAGATATGGGTATAAACCAGTCTTTATGTTTTAGTGACTGCATTTCTTATTAACAAGAAGCAGATAGAGAAAGTGAAGGTCGTCTCTCTATGTCCATCCTCCTTTAGTGTGGGTTCCCCACAGGGTTGTTTTTACCCTATTACTTTACACAAGTCAGCCACAACATTAAAACCTCTGACAGGTCAAATGAATGACATTGACTATCTTGTTACAATGGCACCTGTCAAGGGGTGGGAAATATCAGGCAGCAAAAGAACCATCAGTTCTTGAAGGTAAAGTGTTGGAAGCAGGAAAAATGGGCAAGTATAAGAATCTGAGCAGCTTTGACCAGGGCCACATTGTGATGGCTAGACGACTGGGTCAGTGTATCTCCAACACGGCAAGGTCTTGTGGAGTGTTCCCAGTATACAATGGCTAATACCTACCAAAAGTGGTTGAAGGAAGGACAACCGATGAACCAGCAACTGGGTCATTAGTGACCAAGGCATGCTAGCCCACCTGGTCCGATCCCACAAAAGAGCTACTTTAGCTAAAAACTGCTGAAAAACGTAGTGCTGGCCATGAGAGAAAAGTGTTAAAGCACACGTTGTATATGGAGCCGTGTAGCCACAGAGCGGTCAGAATGCTCATGCTGACCTCTGTTTACTGCGGAAAGCACCTACAATGGGCATGTAGCCTGGTCTGATGAATCACGTTGCATGCATGTGCACAGTTTACCTAGAGAAGAGATAACAGCAGGATGCACAGAAGGCTAGCTGGCAAATGCAGTGTAATGCTCTGTGCAATGTTCAGCTGGGAAACCTTGGGACTTGACAGTCAAGTGGATGTTACTTTACGTACCACCTATCTAAAGATTGTTGCAGAACATGTATTCATGGCAATGGTATTACCTGATAGCAGTGGCCTCTTTCAGCAGTATAATGCACCCTACCGCAAAAATTGTTCAGGAATGGTGTGAGGAACATTAGAAAGAGGTCAAGGTGTTGAGTTGGCCTCCAAATTCCACAGATGTCAATCCAATCGAGCATCTGATGGAAATACAAGTCCGACCTATGGAGATCCTAGCCTTGCAATTTACAGGACTTAAAGGATCTACTATTGATGTCTTATTACAAGATAGAACATGACACCTTCAAAGATCTTGTGAAGTCTAAGTCTCTATGGTTCAGAGCCATTTTGGTGGCATGATGGGGAGCACAATATCAGGCAGGTGGTCTTAATGACCCTCTGCAGTTCGCATACCAGGAGAAGGTGGGAGCGGAGGATGCCATTATCTACATGCTACACCGATCCCTCCCCCACTTGGACAGACACAGTGGTACTGTAAGAATTATGTTTCTGGACTTCTCCTGCGCCTTCAACACCATCCAACCTCTGCTCCTTAGGGACAAGCTGACAGAGATGGGTGTAGATTCATACCTGGTGGCATGGATCATGGACTATCTTAAAGACAGACCTCAGTATGTGCGTCTCGGGAACTGCAGGTCTGACATTGTGGTCAGCATCACAGGAGCGCCTCTCTGTTTCACTGATATTATCTGTTAGGTTTTGTAATTGATGAAGTGTCACTAGATAGAATTTTCTTCTGAGTTCTTCATTCCTGATAATCAATTTTGTACTTTGTCCTATCACACTTGTTCCCAAACAGTCCCCAAACTGATATTACTCAATTATGTTGACCTCTTTATGCAAGTATCTTTAGATTAAAGTATTTGCTAAGCAAATAAATGTAAACGAAATTCAATCAAAACCAAATTTCACAACATAGCTTGGGATTCAAACATAAGACTCAGAATCTACAGGTGTTTTTCCACTGCAGGATCTTTGTTTTCAAGAATCAATGAGTTCCTATATGATGTAGGCCCTGGGCCACTTGCGGTCCTTGGCAAAATATTTCACATGGAAAGAAGAGTGATACAGTGCAAAGTTAGGCATGTTTGGGGTCCGAGGTTTGTCACACCCACCTTATTGTCTCGAAGTGATTGCAACTTTACGGGTGGCGATTAATACTATGATGTGGTGCATGGTGCGGTGCATCAAGCAGGTGGCTATGAAGAGTGTTGCAGTTTGAACTGAGATATGATCGACAGTTTGGGAATACACGGGTGACCCTCTCCGTCTGATTGCTTCAAAGTGACTGTGACTTTATGAGGGAGGTTATTACTTTGATGCAGTGCATGGTGTGGCAGCAAAGAGTGATGCAATGTGAAGTTCTAATAATTATTACGATTATCTAGCGAATCATTCACCGATAATTCTCCAATGTCCATACTACTAAGAAAGTTGAAAGATGGTGCCAGTGCTTGTGGTCAACCAGTGAGAGCAATTCCAACTAGAAACCCATAGGGCCAGGAAAAACCTTTATAAAATAAAAGATTTATTTTAAGTAAAGGCTGTGTAAGCCCTAAAGCTCCAAAGAACACAAAGGAGATGCCTAAAAAGGCAAGACAATACACAGTAAACAAATTCCCAATACAGATCCAAAATTGTGGTTGAAAACAGAGCAGAGGTTCAAAAATATTGATAAACACAGTCCCAATACAAAATTCAAAGACAAAGTCGAGAAACAAAGCACAGGTTCAAAATCCTATGGGAGGCCCTCCGTTAATTAGGGTGAGGGTCCGTTCCTGAGGTGACCCTGCCCCTTGGGGAACCACCCACAAAACACAAGGGTTATAACCTAGGCCACGCCCATTTCACAAAACACATACACAGAGTAAAATGCACAATATAAATAAGAGAAACATTAACACAAATAAATGATACAAAATTAAACAAAACAGACAAGAAACACAACTGTGAACACCAGCCAGGGGGAAAATGCTGGCTGAAACATGACATTTTGGGACCTTGCTTGTAAGTAGTTATACAGATAGTTATTGTCACATGGATGATTGATGACCTTAAGCCCTGCCCCCAAATATGATGGATCATTTTAAGCCTCGCCCCCAAATATGATGGATGACTTTAAGCCCCGCCCAAAAAATGAATTATGATCATATTTATGAAAATATGATTTATGAAAATATGAAAATATAAATATATAGTTTATTAAAATATTCTTTATGAAAATACGTAAATATGAAACTATTAAAATATGAAAAATATATTTTACGTTAACATAATTTATAAGCTATAAGCTCACAACACGTGGCTATATTTTATAAACACTTATCTTTCCTGCATAGCCATAACTAACTAATACATATTTAGTCTGGATGGAATCTGCTTTAGGGATTTGGATTGAAGACTGCCGGAAGGAGAACAACGGCGGTGCTACACAGTCGCCTGAAGAGGATCCTTTAGAAGAGCTGTAATGCTCTCCTTTGTTGTGCAGTAAAATTAAACTCATCGTTATCGGACAAGTCGTCGTGTCATTGTTGGTGAGTAACCATAATTAATTATCTATGTACAGTACTTATTACATGTACATAGTTTAGTGTCACTGTACACACATTTTACTGTATACAATTTTTCTTGCATTGTACGTATTTATTGCTGGTGGCCTGTCTGTCGTAATGGCTGTAACATATGTGATATCGGAGACGCTCGATATCTTTAAAATAATATTTAGGTTTTACACTATATAAACTGTGTTTACATACATAATTTCAACGAATCTTACCTAATATCTAAGAGAATACAAAGGGTTTATGCTGTATAATTGTGCGGGAAATGTTTATAATAGTGTGGGAGAGTTTATAAGGGCTTAAAATATATAAAAAGAACCATATTAACATATGGTTTCTACTTCGCGGATTTTCACCTTTCGCGGGGGGGTTCTGGAACGCAACCCCCGCGATGGAGGAGGGATTACTGTAATTAGACCAAGGGATAAAACCAAACCCTTCACCAGGGGCATCTGTAATAGAAATTTGTTTCAAATTAAAACAAAAAATATATCAGCAGTTCAGAAAGAACCATGCAGTTTTAAATGCTGCTTATTGAACATTCGTTCTCTTGGCACTAAAGCTGTTTTGGTAAATGATATTATATTAAGTACAAAATCTGATCTGTATCTTCTCACTGAAACCTGGCTTAGTAAAGGTGACACTGTCCCCCTAGCTGAGGCATCACCAGATGGCTACTCGTTCCTTCATAAGTCTAGAGATTTTGGTCAAGGAGGAGGCCTTGGAATAATTCATTGTAACAAAATGCAAATCACTTCTAAAAATTTAGGCAACTTTACATCCTTTGAGGCATTCATTTTAAATTTTAAAACAGATTCCAACACAATTATAGTGCTAGTCTACAGACCACCAGGGCCGTATTCATTGCTCATGACTGAATTTAGCAACCTTCTATCTGATTTGGCTATAAATTATGATCACGTAGTACTGATGGGGGATTTTAATGTACACATTGATGTGGAAACTGACACTTTTAGCAAATGTTTTACTTATTTGTTAAATTCAGTAGGATTTTGTCAGATTGGCAAAGGTCCAACTCATAATTATAACCACACGTTAGATTTAATTATAATTTACAAAGTTGAAATTCAAAATTTAAATATCAATCCATTAGATGAAGTTATTTCCGATCACTACTTAATTACATTTGATTTAGTCCTGCCCTTGTCAACACACTCCCAGATTAAAACAAAGACAGTGCGACATCTAGATTGTAATTCTGCTTCAGAATTTATAGATACTTTGAGTAAGTCGAGTTTAATTGTGGAAAACCATTTAGATCAGTTAACATCAAATGTAAACACAGGAAACAATTTAGATCAGCTAACATCACATTATAATGTGACCTTGAGAGATGCTCTGGACACAGTGTCTCCCCTTAAAACAAAAGTGATCAAAGCACATAGAAACTCTCCCTGGTGTAATGAAAACACTCGAGCTCTTAAATTAGAGGGTCGAAAACAGGAGCGCAGATGAAGAACAACAAAGCTACATGTCTTTCAAATTGCATGGACAGAGAGTGTTAATAAATATAAAAAAGCCCTCTTTAAAGCTCGCTCAGAATACTATTCTACATTAATAGGTAACAATAATACAAATCCTGTTTAGAACAGTGGATAAATTAACAAATGGAAATTCAGATCAACAGTGCAAAATACCAACAGATATTAGCAGTACAGACTTTATGAACTTCTTCAACGAGAAAATTAAAAATATAAGATCCCAGATCTCTGCATCACACTACAAACCAAATACTATCTTAGCAGACCCTGTCTCACATTGCTTTCAGCACTTTAGTAATTTTAATCCTGTAACTGTGCAGGAAGTCTTAACTTTAATTTATAAAATGAATCCCACTACTTGTTTCCTAGATCCAGTGCCAACCAAACTAGTAAAAAGTGCAATGGATGTTCTTGCAGCGCCTATTCTAAACATTATCAGTAGTTTATTATTGCATGGCACAGTACCTGATACACTAAAAGTATCAGTCATTAAACCATTACTTAAAAAGTTAGACCTAGACTCACACATACTAAATAATTATAGGCCTATTTCAAATCTACCGTTTCTCTCTAAAATACTAGAAAAAGTAGTCGCCAATCAGCTTCAGACACACCTTACGCATTACAATTTATTTGAGAAATTCCAGGTCTGGTTTTCGCACTGGTCATAGTACAGAAACGGCACTAACACAGGTTGTAAACGACATTCTGATATCCTCTGATGAAGGAAACTCCACTGTAATTATGTTGTTGGACTTAAGTGCAGCATTTGACACCATCGACCATTCTATTTTACTACACAGGCTAGAAAATGATGTTGGGCTTACAGGCACCGTGCTCGCTTGGTTTAGTTCTTATTTATCAAATCAATTCCAATATGTACAGAAATGTGCTGACAGTACTCCATTATTATACACAGAAGTTCAATATGGTGTCCCGCAGGGCTCAGTACTGGGACCTTCACTGTTTTCACTGTACATGCTTCCACTGGGATCTCTCATTAGGAAACATAATGTTAATTTTCAGTCGTATGCAGATGACACCCACTTATACCTTTCATTTAAATCAGATGAAGTTTCTCCGATGTTGTCTTTAATTAGTTGTGTTAGCGATTTAAAGGAGTGGATGAATGAGAACTACTTGTCTTTAAATACAGATAAAACAGAGATGTTAATTGTTGGAGGGAATGATGCTGATCATAACAATATTTTGTCATTTTTTAACTCAGTTGGAATCCCAATTAATTTTACTGAATCAGCCCGCAATCTAGGAGTTATCTTTGACTCTAGCATGTCATTTAAAGCGCATATTACAAAGTTGTCCAAAACATGTTTCTTCCATCTTAAAAATGTTAGGAAATTAAGGCACTTTCTAAATAAACAGGATTCTGAGAAATTAATTCATGCATTTATCTCTAGTAAGATTGACTACTGCAATGCGGTGTTCACTGGATGTTCAAACTGTTCTTTATACAGCTTCCAGTTAACAAAATGCGGCTGCAAGAATTATTACAAGAACAAGAAAATACGAACACATAACTCCAGTTCTTAAATCCTTACACTGGCTCCCGGTTAAGTTAAGGCAGATTTCAAAATCCTTTTTTTAACATATAAAGCATTAAATGGCCAAGGTCCGGCTTACTTGTCTGAACTTATCATGACTTACAAACCTGAGCGCACATTAAGATCTCAAGATGCTGGTCTGCTTATGGTTCCAAGGATTAATAAAATAACAATGGGAGGTCGAGCTTGTAGTTACAGGGCCCCTAAACTGTGGAATGGTCTGCCTGCTACTATAAGAGATGCCCCTTCGGTCTCAGATTTTAAATCCCGGCTGAAGACTCACTACTTCAGTTTAGCATATCCTGACTAGAGCTGCTGATTAACTGTACATACTGCATCTCTGTTGTTAGTCATTAGCAATAAAACATAAGTAACATGATAGATAGAATTGGATACTAACCCTCACCTATTCTGTTTCTCTTCTCGGTACTCAAATGTGGCACTAGGTGCCACGGCCCACCTGCCAAGTTGTTTTGCCTGCCTAAAGTAAAGTCATCCCTGATGGAGGATTGCAGGAATCATGAGAAAGAGGGGTCCTTTCATCGGATTGGCTGGCCCAACACTGTTTCAGCCGTGGAATGGCCAAATGGGGGGGTGCAGCTTGATGGATGATGTCTCCAGGAGTCTAAAATTATCCAAATCTTATTATGTGATATCATCTACTGTTAAATTCTGCTCCGTACTTCAAAAAAAATTTTATTTTTTATTTTTTATTGAGGATTTGTTCTGTTCTGTGTATTGTATTGTATTGACCTCCTTCTTTTGACACCCACTGCACGCCCAACCTACTCTTTGAACTGCCTTTCCCAAGGTTTCTTCCATTTTTCCCTACTAGATTTTTTTGGGAGTTTTTCCTTGTCTTCTTAGAGAGTCAAGGCTGGTGGGCTGTGAAGAGGCAGGGCCTGTTAAAGCCCATTGCGGCACTTCCTGTGTGATTTTGGGCTATACAAAAATAAACTGTATTGTATTGTATTGTAAATAAACACTTATCTTGCCGGCATAGCCGTGCATAGCCATAACTAACTAAAACGATATAAGATATTCACTCCCCCGCTCTAAGTTATAAGCTCACGACACGTGGCTTTATTTTATAAACAATAGATTCAAAACTAATAGTAAGAAATATACAATTATCTTGCCGGTAATACATAGCCACTCCTCATGCCTGCGCGCCTCTTTTTAAATTTCACCGATTTAAAACAATTATGCTAAAAGATTCACAGACTTTGCTGCAATTACCTCCCCATAGGAAGATGCCAAATCTGCTTTAACAATATGATCATTCAGACCAGGTCTCGTTATACTTTAATTTAATTACCATGCCGTAACAAGGCGGCGCCTAGAATTCAGCAGCTTTCTGTTTTCATGATAATAATCTAAAAATGCTTACCTGCTGTTTTATGCCTCAGCAATAAGACTTACAGATGTTGCAGCAATTACATCCCCACAGGGAGTCGGCGCCTTTCTGTTTTCATGTTTTCAGCCTAAACAATTAAGAAAAGTCTTAATCTAACGTGTTCTGTTTTTTATATCATAAAGTTTTAACGTAAAATACTTATTCTCACCCCCGAAAGAAAATAAACACTCCTTCTGATTTTTACTAAAATTCTTAACACACTTTTCAGCACTGGCTATGCGAAATTAATCACTAGACTGTTTTTTAAAAAAGCGATAAAAGTCAAAGACTTTTTTACATTCGGCCAATCTGTGAACAATATTATTAGATGAAATATTTTCCACTAACGCATCTCTCTTACATACCCAATGATCTTTAAAAAACTTCTGTGTTGAGCACAACGCTCAGCGGTTTCTCGCTGTCTATGGTACTTGATAAAAAGTTATTTATGTGCCGAGTACAAACACGGCTCTTTCCGATACTGTATTTTAGCCTCGTTAATCGGGTAAATGTCAAATTGACCTCGTTTCACATTTACAGTATATCAACTTTAAAATACACGTGGTGATCTAAGAAACAGCTCCACATATAAAACATCTGCGTTTAGCACAACGATCTCCTATTTGCTTAGATGTGACCCTTACAGCGGTGATTGTTTGAATGAGGCTTCTTTCCCACTACAATGGTCCACCCGCCCCTTAGAGGAGGAACATCAGCAGCTTGACACCTATGAGCTTTCTCCCAAACGTCCCGGGTGTTTTGTTCTGCCCTTCCAAGGCAGTACGGAGTCCGAGGTGCTGCATAAAGTGTTCTGCTTAGCCCTCTACTGCCACACAATCTTTTTCAGCTGACAAGTGCCTCGGAGAGCTTTCCATAAGGTAGGTGTTTTCGCTTTTTCTTCCGCAATGGCAGACAAGGGAAAAAATACTTTTGTGATTGTTGGTAAGTGTAGAATATCGAAATATGTTCCGTTAACGATCGTCTCTCTTTTCAAACTGCTGAAATGATTTTCTTTTAGAAATCCACTTTCAAATCAGATTTTTCAATGAAAAAACTGTACCTACTTGTAATGCTCAGAGTTTATAAATATGGTATTTTTCTTATTTCAGAAGGTTGCAGTTTCTGGCCCGTTGGGTGCTCGAAAAGTGAGTCAGTTCTTCTTTCGGCCGTAGTTTTAAATCTAAATGTTGTTTATAAGACCGCGCTGATTTAATACTTGTACTTTTTAATGGTAATGTACAAATTATTACTTTAAAAGTACATTCAGACTGATTACTTTTAATAGTAATGTACAAACTTATAAACTCGTTTAGGCTGATTACTTTTTAATGGAATTGTCTTTAAGCACGTACAAACTTAGTCCTTTATATTTTAATTGTAGAAGAATCGGAGGCCGACCTGTATTCTTCTTTACATCTGTCAAGCACGCAATTGGTATAATTAATAGCTACCGCAGATTGTCTTTTTTTGAGATTAAAAATCCTGTCTCAGAAAAAGAGTCCCTAGAAACCCGTAAGTACTACTTTCAACTGAGGGTTCGGGTGTATTGAAAAAAATAAGGAGTTGGGGTTAAATATGTACTTTTTAACAGAATACTCAACGCCTCCAAAGAGTGGTTATTCTTCTGAAGGGTCCAGTCAGCCTCTAGAATCGGCGCAAAGGCCCTTGGACAGTCTATTATTGAACACCTCTTTCACGTAGCCCAGTAAGTTGAGCTAATTGTACGAGTGTGCTGCAAATGTTTATTTTTTTAAAGAAAACTTAGTCTTGTTTGTTTTTTTCAGAACCCACCTCGGGGATTCACCACCGTTTGTATCATCCCCCGGCCTTCTCACCCAAATAGTCGGCGAATCCGAAAGAATTGACCCCGGGGCTAAGGCTGCTGATCTGAAGGCTGAAATCGAACGAGTGCTGTTGGTTTTTCAAAACTCTTAATCCCTTTCTCCATATTTACGTGAAAAGGTTATTTTATTGTACGCTATTTTAGAAAACTTGTTCCTGAAATAATGTCAAGCAATATGAGTGGCGATGGTCAAAGTAGGAAAAGGTGTGCAAGTATGGTTACATAAGTCTCAGCTACCCCTTTGGTTACATCCGTTTCAGTTATACCTTTTTGTACCTTTTGTTCCAGTCTCTGTCTCTGTTACTTCAGCTATAACCCTTCTAGGCCCTCTGCTTCAGTCTTGCCCCCTGTTTCTATCCTTTCTGGGACCTCTGCTTTAGTCCCAGTAGCTAACACTTCTGCTTCAGTCTTGACCCCATCTTCTATCCCTTCTGTGTCCTCTGCTTCAGCCGCATTAGCTAACACCTCTGCTTCAGTCTTGCCCCCATCTTCTATCCCTTCTGGGACCTCTGATTTAGTCCCAGTAGCTAACACCTCTTCTTCAGTCTTGCTCCCATCTTCTATCCCTTCTGGGTCCTCTGCTTCAGCCCCATTAGCTAACGCCTCTTCGTCAATCTTGCCCCCATGTTCTATCCCTTCTGGGCCCTCTGCTTCAGCCCTGCCATCTGTTGCTAACACCTCTGCTTCAATCTTGCCCCCAGCTTCTATCCCTTCTGGGTCCTCAGCTTCAGTATGTCCCTCTACCCCATGTGTTTCAGTCCTGCCATCTGTTGCTAAGCCCTCTGCTTCAGTTTCGCACCCTGTAGCTACCCTTCTGGGTCCTCTGCTTCAGTATGCCCCTCTGCTTCAGTCACTGCTTCCTCAGCCCCTATTGCACAGCCATTTGTGGCTGCCCCTTCAACCTTTTACAATACAATACAATACAGTTTATTTTTGTATAGCCCAAAATCACACAGGAAGTGCCGCAATGGGCTTTAACAGGCCCTGCCTCTTGACAGCCCCCCAGCCTTGACTCTCTAAGAAGACAAGGAAAAACTCCCAAAAAAACCTTGTAGGGAAAAAATGAAAGAAACCTTGGGAAAGGCAGTTCAAAGAGAGACCCCATTCCAGGTAGGTTGGGCGTGCAGTGGGTGTCAAAAGAAGGGGGTCAATACAATACAATGCAGTACACAGAACAGAACAATTCCTCAATATAGTAAGAAATAAAAAATATAAATTTTAGAAGTACAGAGCAGAATTTAGAGTAGATGATATATCCCATGATAAGATCTGGATTTGTGTAGAGTCCTGGAGACCTCATCCTTCAAGCTGCCTCCCCCATTTGGCCATTCCACGGCTGAAACAGTGCTGGGCCAACCAATCTGATGAAAGGACCCCTCTTTCCCACGATTCCTGCGATCCTCCATCTGGGATGACTTTTCCTTAGGCAGGCAAAACAACTTGGCAGGTGGGCCATGGCACCAAGTGCCACATTTGAGTACCGAGATGAAAAACAGAATAAGTGAGGGTTAGTATACAATTATAACTGTCATGTTACTTATGTTTAAGTGCTAATGACTAACAACAGAGATGCTGTGTGTACAGTTAATCAGCAGCTCTAGTCAGGATATGCTAAACTGAAGTAGTGAGTCTTCAGCCGGGATTTAAAATCTGAGACCGAAGGGGCATCTCTTATAGTAGCAGGCAGACCATTCCACAGTTTAGGGGCCCTGTAACTAAAAGCTCGACCTCCCACTGTTATTTTGTTAATCCTTGTAATCATAAGCAGACCGGCATCTTGAGATCTTAATGTGCGCTCAGGTTTGTAAGTCATGATAAGTTCAGACAAGTAAGCCGGACCTCGACCATTTAATGCGTTATATGTTAAAAGAAGGATTTTGAAATCTGCCCTAAACTTACCCGGGAGCCAGTGTAAGGATTTAAGAACTGGAGTTATGTGTTCGTATTTTCTTGTTCTTGTAATAATTCTCGCAGCCGCATTTTGGATTAACTGGAGGCTGTATAAAGAACAGTTTGAACATCCAGTGAACAACGCATTGCAGTAGTCAATCCTACTAGAGATAAATGCATGAATTAGTTTCTCAGAATCCTGTTTATTTAAAAAGCGCCTTAATTTCCTAACATTTTTAAGATGGAAGAAACATGTTTTGGACAACTTTGTAATATGCGCTTTAAATGACATGCTAGAGTCAAAGATAACTCCTAGATTGCGGGCTAATTCTGTAAAATTGACTGGGACTCACACCGAGTTAAATGATGACAAAATATTGTTGTGATCAGCATCATTCCCTCCAACAATTAACATCTCTGTTTTATCTGTATTTAAAGACAAGTAGTTCTTATTCATCCACTCCTTTAATTCACTAACTCAACTAATTAAAGACAGCATTGGAGAAACTTCATCTGATTTAAATGAAAGGTATAACTGGGTGTCATCTGCATACGAGTGAAAATTAACATTATGTTTCCTAATGAGAGATCCCAGTGGAAGCATGTAAAGTGAAAACAGTAAAGGTCCCAGTACTGAGCCCTGCGGGACACCATATTGAACTTCTGTGTATAATGATGGAGTACTGTCAGCACATTTCTGTACATATTGGAATCGATTTGATAAGTAAGAACTAAACCAAGCGAGCATGGTGCCTGTAAACCCAACATCATTTTCTAGCCTGTGCAGTAAAATAGAATGGTCGATGGTGTCAAATGCTGCACTTAAGTCCAACAACATAATTACAGTGGAGGTTCCTTCATCAGAGGATATCAGAATGTCATTTACAACCCGTGTTAGTGCCGTTTCTGTACTATGACCAGTGCGAAAACCAGACTGGAATTTCTCAAATAAATTGTAATGCGTAAGGTGTGTCTGAAGCTGACTGACGACTACTTTTTCTAGTATTTTAGAGAGAAACGGTAAATTTGAAATAGGCCTATAATTATTTAGTATATGTGCGTCAAGGTCTGACTTTTTAAGTAATGGTTTAATGACTGACACTTTTAGTGTATCAGGTACTGTGCCATGCAATAATGAACTATTGATAATGTTTAGGATAGGCGCTGCAAGAACATCCATTGCACTTTTTACTAGTTTTGTTGGCACTGGATCTAGGGAACAAGTAGTGGGCTTCATTTTAGAAATTAAACTTAATACTTCCTGCTCAGTTACAGGATTAAAATTACTAAGGTGCTGTGTGCAATGTGAGACAGGGTCTGCTAAGCTAGTATTTGGTTTGTACCGTGATGCAGAGATCTGGGATCATATATTTTTAATTTTCTCATTGAAGAAGTTCATAAAGTCTGTACTGCTAATGTCTGTTGGTATTTTGCACTGTTGATCTGAATTTCCATTTGTTAATTTAGCCACTGTTCTAAACAGTACCCGAGGATTTTTATTATTGTTACCTTTTAATGTAGAATAGTATTCTGACCGAGCTTTAAAGAGGGCTTTTTTATATTTATTAACACTCTCTGTCCATGCAATTTGAAAGACATGTAGCTTTGTTGTTCTCCATCTGCGCTCCAGTTTTCAACACTCTAATTTAAGAGCTTGCATGTTTTCATTAAACCAGGGAGAGTTTCTATGTGCTTTGACCACTTTTGTTTTAAGGGGAGCCACTGTGTCCAGAGCATCTCTCAAGGTCACATTATAATGTGATGTTAGCTGATCTAAATTGTTTTCCGTGTTTACATTTGATGTTAACTGATCTAAATGGTTTTCCACAATTACACTCGACTTACTCAAAGTATCTATAAATTTTGAAGCAGAATTACAATCTAGATGTCGCACTGTCTTTGTTTTAATCTGGGAGTGTGTTGGCAAGGGCAGGACTAAATCAAGTGTAATTAAGTAATGATCGGAAATAATTTCATTTAATGGAGTAATAATTAAATTTTGAATTTCAACTTTGTAAGTTATAATTAAATCTAATGTGTGGTTATGATTATGAGTTGTACCTCTGACATTCTGACAAAATCCTACTGAATTTAACAAATAAGTAAAACATTTGCTAAAAGTGTCAGTTTCCACATCAATGTGTACATTAAAATCTCCCATCAGTACTACGTGATCATAATTTATAGCCAAGTCAGATAAAAGGTTGCTAAATTCAGAGATGAACAATGAATACGGCCCTGGTGGTCTATAGACTAGCACTATAATTGTGTTGGAATCTGTTTTAATATTTAAAATGAATGCCTCAAAGGATGTAAAGTTGCCTAAATTTTTAGACGTGATTTGCATTTTGTTACAATGAATTATTCCAAGGCCTCCTCCTCGACCTGAATCTCTAGACTTATGAAGGAACGAGTAGCCATCTGGTGACGCCTCAGCTAGGGGGACAGTGTCACATTTACTAAGCCAGGTTTCGGTGAGAAGACACAGATCAGATTTTGTACTTAATATAATATCATTTACCAAAACAGCTTTAGTGCCAAGAGAGCGAATGTTCAATAAGCAGCATTTAAAACTGTATGCTTCTTTCTGAATTGGTGATATACTTTTTGTTTTAATTTGTAGTAAATTTCTATTACAGATGCTCCTGGTGGAGGGTCTGGTTTTATCCCTTCGTCTAATTATACACCTTATTTTTTGGTTACCAATTAATTTAAGGTTTGTATCAAGACTAAATTTACTGGATGCCCCAAGACAAGGATTATGGGTAACAGCTTCAGGAAAGTAACAGGTGGGATAAACAGCAGCCTGTGATTTAAGATCACATGACTGCGGCCTGGATGGTGCTCTAATCAGTCAACCAGGCAGTTTTGCTGCCATATTTTGGGATAATACATAAGATCCCCTCCAGTTAGGATGAAGACCATCTCTTCTGAAAAATCCAGGCCTTTCCCAAAAATCATCCCAATTGTTCACAAACGCTATGCTTTTGTTTGCACACCAGGTTTCTATCCAGCAGTGAAGAGAATGCAATCTGCTATAAATCACATCCCCTCTATATAATCTTGGTAAGGGGCCAGATACAACTAAATTCCGACATTTTCTTTTAGCTTTGATGCAAAGAGAGATGAAGTTCCTCTTTAATACCTCAGATTGCTGTGAATAAATATCATTAGTGCCGACATGCAGCAATAAGGTAGATACTTCATCGTCAGCAACACGGTCCAATGCAGCCTCTATGCCAGAAATCTTGGCCCCTGCGAGGCACTTAACATGAACTGCTGGTTTAACATAGTTTGGAATTCTAACATTGCGCACTATGGAATCGCCAATTATGAGCACTTTCTTATTCTCAGTTTCCACAGGCGCGCTGCGGAGTGCTGAGAATCTGTTCTGGGTCCGAATTGGTGACCTGGGTGCCAGGGGACTACATTTTGGATTCTTAGACCCCCGTCTTACTGTTACCCACTCTCCCTGTGGCTGAATTGGTGCTGCTGACTTTGGCCGTGCACTGACTACAGTGGGACCAGGAGAGACTGAAGCCGAATCAGAAGTAGCCGAATTGTCTAAACAAATCGAGTCGATCCAATTTTCGGTTTGCCTAATCGCTATCAAATTCCTAACGCGGTCCTCCAATTCGCGTATTTTCCCGACCAACTCTAAATTAACTAAACACTTTTGGCAGGTGAAGCTGTCTACAATGTTGGCCGGAAAACCTGAACTGTACATGCTGCAGGACATACAACATATAAACGTGCCCTCAACGGGCAGAGAGCAGATAGAACTTACATTTAGTATTGATGTCATCTTCTCCGTTTTCTGTAGTTTACTTAAGTGCTTTCTACTTCAGAGACTGTCGGCTTCAAGTTTCTCACTGCCGGTTATTTCTTCTGGTCAGCTGCCGGCTTTACTTCCGATGAACTTGCTCGGGTATTTGCGAAGGGTTACGTGCCTGTGGGAGACGCCGCTGCTCGGTGCTTCTGCTCGGTGCTACGCTCGTGCTTCCGTGCTTCCGTACTACAGTACGTTTGACAGTTTAATGTGAACTAACTGATCAAATATCTTCAGTCGCACCAGTTATGTCCGGTGGTTCTGTGGTATCTAAACCCTCATCCGCTTCTACTTCAGGCGTAACAGGCATGGCCGGGCCCTCTGCTGTCTCTAGTGATGACGGTCGGAGCATTTTTCAACAGATCGACAGACCGGCGTTTAATCATACTGAAATAAGACACCCCTTAAATTTTGCTGCCTATGAACTACAGTCTTATGAGGAGGTGTTTAACAGTATTCATGAGACGCTGCAAAGAATTCTGGATAGTTTTTCAGGTACTTTAAATCCGCAAGATGTTGTACAGTTAGAATTGCGTGCTGACTCCTTACCTATCAGTGTTTTTATACAGATGACTGTTTCTAATATTAATGTAGACAATTTTCTTCAACAGATAGAGAATCTTCTTCAGAGTCACGCGAGTGTATTAGCGGATGAGTCTCTGATGCTAGTCATACAGATTGTTCGTTCACCTAGCGGGGGCGCTAGTGGCGCTCGCAAGGCGTCCGCTCTACTCAATCATGAAATAGTTAGAAAGAAAATGAAGATGTGCAAAATTGGCAGACAAGAATCCCAACAGACTCGTGGCCGTTATCAAAGCAAAAGGGGGTTCCACAAAGTACTGACACAGGGGGTGATTCTGTCTTTTTTTATTGCTGTTGCTATTATACAGTATCTTTCACTTGATTTTTGTAAGTTGCATTGAGTAAATACAGCTGGAGAAATAGTTTTCTGTGTGTCTTCATTTCAGGCTGCAAAGCCACAAAATGTGAATATTTTTGCTAACTCTTTTCTATACACACTGTATTGCACTTATTAATAGACTTTTCTGAAAATAAGGATTATCACAGTTCACAGTTATTAGTTAGACAATATGAGGAGTTAAAACCTTTGGAGACTAAAAATATGCATCATAATAAAAAAATAATATTTCTAGCAAAATTGCATATTTAGTTTTTTTGGTACTTAATAGGAAAAAGAAAACATTTGGTGATGTGACCGTCTCAGCAGTCACACAGGAATTGCCAGGGCTGTTTGGTGTTCTTGTTGCCTCGGCTGACTCCACGTTTACCAATGGAAGCAACCTGTCATCTAGAACTGACGACAAAAAACAAAGCCATCTTCACACAACTGTACATGGGTTTAATGTTAGAATAGTAAAATGGTAAATAAATTGAACGTCAAGCATTAAAAATAAAATTTGCCTTTCATAAACAAATTTGTAGTTTACTAACTAAGAGCTACTAAAATAAAAGTGGCTAACCAAGAATGAAACACACAATACATTTTCTGTATGCCTGTTTGAGGAGGCTATTCATTCAGAAAGGGAGCCTGCTTTGGAGAAGACTTATGACAGAGGGCTATGTCAAGAGGTCTGGAGGTGCATGAAAGAGAAAGGAGGACAGAGAAATGTGTGAGGACTGTCCAGGATATGTAACTATATGTTTAAAATTTTTCATCAAATTACCTAAAGCAGTTGTGTCAAACTCCAATCCTGGAGGGCCACAGTGGCTGCAGGTTTTCATTCTAACCCTTTTCCTAATCAGTGACCAGTTTTCACTGTTAATTAACTTCTTTTTCCCTTCATTTTATTAGCCCTGTTTTTAAGTATTCAGTGCTCTGAATTAATTATTTTCTTCATTAAATGACAGCCAAACAGAAATCAAATGAGAAACAAGTCAACAGTTGACCAGCTAAATTGGGGCTTCAAACTCCAACTAATTTCACTCCAACCAGTTTCTTAATGAGAAGCCAATTATTGCTGTTAATTAAATTCGTTATTTAATTCTATGGCTTGTTGCTGCTCTCATTCTGACACAGCAGACAATTCCATAACTGTTGATTTTCTGTATTTTATAAGAACAATGTCAAAATGTTTTGGGGACCTGAGAGATCAACCTTACTGAGACCTTCACCTTTCTTTATTTTCAGATATTGTGTGATGGGCACAGGTGAGCTGGTCATGTGGCACCTTCTTTTGTGTCTCATTATTGTTTGGCAGCTAATTAAAGAAAAAGAAACAACTATGGGGACTGAATCAAGTTAATTAAAATTAAGGCAAAAGAAGTTAATTAGCAGCAAAAACTAATGAAGATGGTTAGGATGAAAACCTGCAGCCTCTGCAGGACTCCAGGACTGGAGTTTGCCACCCCTGAACTAGAGGATTATCCATTTATAAGGAGAAGGGTGATATTCAGGATTGTGGAAATTATAGAGGAATAAAACTGATGTCACACACAATGAACATTTGGGAAATGGTTATAGAGAGAAGCTTTAGGGAAGAGACCACCATAGGGGAGGAATAGTTTGGTTTTATGGCAGTAAGAGGAACAACTGATGCAGTCTTTGCATTGAGGAAGCTGATAGAGAAGCATTGAGAAAAACAAGGTCTGCATATGGTGTGTATTGAACTGTAGAAGGCTTATGGTAGAGTGCCACGTCAAGGGATCTGGAGGTGCATGAGAGAGAAAGGAGGACCAGAGAAAGACCATGAAATGTATGAGGAAGTGAGGACCCGGATTAAAAGCAGTGTTGGGGTAACAGAGAAGACCCCAGTTTGAGGAGGTCTGCACACAGAAGTGTTTTTGAAGTCCTCACCTCTTTGATCTGGTTTATAGATGTGTTGAATCATGGGATAAAAGTCCAATCCCACTGACGTAGACTTTTTGCTCATGATGTTGTGTTGTGTATTGCCAGAAAAGAAGAAGTGGAGAGGAAGTTGGTAAAGTGGAGAAGGGCTTTGGAAGACAGAGGGCTGAAGATAATTAGGACAAAGAAGACAGAATATATAAGGTGTGATAGACAGCCCAACCACAGACAGACAGACACCGCAAGTCGAATGCCACACACACTTTATTAAACTATTTACACTAATGAAACAGTCCTGCACCACACACAGTACTCCAGCACCAAACACCCTTCAATATGGGCCTTTAAATGTCCATGGGCCGCCTCTCTTCCTCCTGTCACTGGAGCTTCGTCCTCCTAAAGCTCCCGACTCAACTCCCCGACTGTAGGAAGGCGGCCCCTTTTATATTCATCCGGATGTGCTACAGGTGCTTGTTGATGATCTTCCGCCGGCACTTCCTGGTGTGGCAGAAGTGCCGCACTTGCACCCGGAAGCACTCCAGGCGTCCCTGGAAGATCCTTCCTCCACCTGCCCAGGTGTGGTGGAAGTGCAGATCTCCCAGGCTCCACGGAGCTCGGGGCACCCCCTGACGGCGGCCACGGTCCTCACTGGGTTTGAACCTCCTTGCTCCATCCCCGTGGTCCCCTCCTTATCCAGGGCAGTTGCCCCCTCACAGCTCAGGGTACGTACAGACTGCCTCCCTGTCCTTCCAGGTGTCCCAGCTGGGTCTGGCCCCCAACCTCCTGCCACAAAGGTTTAATGGTGATCAGGATCCAGAAGTTAGCCAACAGGGAGAGCCATTGGAAAAAGTGGAGAGGTTTAAACATCCAGGATCAGTGGTAGCCCAATATGGAGAATTAGATGTAGAGATCACCCATACAGTGTGGTGTGGATGGAACAACTGGAAGAAGTTATCAGGATCATTGTGTGATCAAAGAATTAAGGCAAAGGTTTATAGTTAGGTTTTTAAAGACAGTGGAAAGACCAGAAATGGTAAACGAAGTGGAGGCATTGGCAATAAAGGGAGTACAACAGGAGAAGGTAGATATGACAGAAAGGAGAATGTAGAGAGAGATAGGGGGAGTTACAGAAAAGGAGAAAATAAGAAATAAGACCATTGGAGGTAGAACAAATGTGAGAGAGATATCTAAGATAGTACAGGATAGGAAATTGAAGTGGTGTGGACATACGATAAGACAAGACAATGAAGATGTGGGCAAAACAGTGATGTCAGTGGAAGTATTGGGGAAGATAAAGTGAGGGAGGCCAAAAGGGAGATGAATGGATAAAGGAGGAGGAGCAGGGCTGAGCTGTATGGAGAAGGTTGATCAAGCACATCGACCTCAAATATAAGTGGGAAAAAATGAAGAGGAAGAAGCAGAAGAAGACGTATTTAAGGCTCACCTTATTGAACACATAAATGCTACCAGGATTTAGTTAAGTTTGAAACAGTGGGTGAACTGCAAAAAACAGGAAGAAGCACACTAACAAGAAGCACACTAATGAGCGTTCATCATGACTGAACTTGTCCTCGAGCTTAAACCCAGCAGTAGTTAAATTCACTAATGATCTTTGTCTGCAGTGCAATACTCAACCTGTTCCGTTGCCGTCTAGAGGTGATCAAATTAGCAGACTGCTTTAAAGCTACAATTGCACTTCCTAGAATACCTGAAGCCTATGAAAAAACTTGTAATCCCGGGACACCTTAAATTCCTCCGCATCTCTTGTCATCAACGTCTTCTTTTGGAAATATGTCAATCAGCACAAGCAGCAAGCAGCCTGCTATCCCATCCCCCCCACCCCAAGGTGCTGAAGTCAGTCACAAAATTCTCAGATCTCAAGTGTGTTTATCTGGGTGTGAGATGCCTGAAGTTGTACAGGATAAATAATATATCGTTATTTGGAATACATACATTTCAGGTGTGCTCCGTGTCTACAACGATCTGTGTAAATGTAGGATGACAGGAAATGGGAGATAAGAAATGCTGAGCCAATACTTAATACAGAAACTTTTTCCATGTTATACTAATAATGATGTGAATCTCCGAGAATTTTACAACTGACTTTTGCTCTGTTGTGTGGGATAGCAGGCTGCTTGCTGCTTGTGCTGATCGAGACATTTGCAAAACAAAAGACGATGAGGAGAGGTGAGAAGGAATCTAAGGTGG
>NC_041395.2:340043665-340068175 GCF_900747795.2 Erpetoichthys calabaricus | reverse complement strand
GTTCACGTCCTCCTTTTGGGTCTGGTGACTAACAGTCTGAGTATTTATAGTAAAAGGGAAATGGGCGTGGCTTAAAATAAAGGAGGGCTTTCCGTTACGTCATCGCTTCAGCCTGGTCCTCCCTTCAATATGCAGAATTCAGTCCATGACTACTAAAGGCGGAGACCAGTTTTCCTTGTTGTCCTCTGAGGCCTCCCATGTATAGCACAACTTAGCCCGGGCATCGTCTGCCGCTTTAGCTGCAAGAAACTCTGGCATCAAACATCTTTTAACCCTTCTCAAGCGCTCCTTCAAACGGACCCTGCGGAGCGGACGCTTCACGGGGGTATTGGTCATAGATTCCATTTTTCTTCACAGAGTCTTTAGAAATGAAGCTGTGCCGCTTTTTATATATCAGTTTCAGAAGGGCTGGATGTTGTTGGGGTCACCAAGAGGCGTGGATGGTAGGTTCCTTCCTTAACACGTGTGTGTGTGTGTGTGTGTTTATGTGTGTGTGTGTGTGTGTGGGCGGTCTCTCCTCGGGGAGAAGCGGAAGGGCCATCATCAGGGTTAACTGACTGCGGGCTAGAAGCTGAGTCAGAAGACCGGCGACCACCAAGAGGTGTGGACGGCAGGGTCTGCTAGAAACTTGCCCATACATATCGATGATTCTTCCTTAACATGCCTGGACTAGTCCTCGGGTGAAAGAGGGGTCACCCATCCATCAAGTCTGATCTTGACAGTTTCCTGGGGTAAAAACAGGATGGGAGGGTTCAAGGAAGGGACACACATCCGCCAAATGGATCTTGGGCGTTTCCTGGGGTAAAAACAGGATGGGCGGGGGTCAAGGAAGGTCAGACTTCCATCAGGAAAAACAGGAAGGGGTGGGACTTCATGACGTCATTCCAAAAGGGGCGGGGCTTAACTCTTCAATCATTTTTTGACATTTTGACAGAAGGGGCATTCATATAACTACTTACAACAATACAATACAATACAATTTTTGTATAGCCCAAAATCACACAAGAAGTTGCACAATGGGCTTTAACAGGCCCTGCCTCTTGATAGCCCCACAGTCGTGACTCTCTAAGAAGACAAGGAAAAACTCCCAAAAAAAAAAATCCCTAGTAGGGAAAAAAAATGGAAGAAACCTTGGGAAAGGCAGTTCAAAGAGAGACCCCTTTCCAAGGAGGGTTGGGCGTGCAGTGGGTGTCAAAGAGAAGGAGGTCAATAAAATACAATACACAGAATATATTATATTATATGTGCCTCTGAGGCTAGGGATCTGCACTGGCAATCGGAAGGTTGCCGGTTCGAATCTCGTAAATGCCAAAAAGGGACTCTGCTCTGTTGGGCCCTTAAGCAAGGCCCTTAACCTGCAATTGCTGAGGGCTTTGAGTAGTGAGAAAAGCGCTATATAAATGCAAAGAATTCTTATTATTATTATTATGGGTGGTACGGTGGTGCAGTGGTAGCACTGCTGCCTCGCAGTAGGAAACCTGAGTTCACTTCCCCGGTCCTCCCTGTGTGGAGTTTGCATGTTCTCTCCGTGTCTGCGTGGGTTTCCTCCCACAGTCCCAAAGACATGCAGGTTAGGTGGATTGGCGATCCTAAATTGTCCCTAGTGTGTGTGTGCCCTGTGGTGGGCTGGCGCCCTGCCCGGGATTTGTTCCTGCCTTGTGCCCTGTGTTGGCTGGGGATTGGCTCCAGCGGACCCCTATGACCCTGTAGTTTGGATATAGCGGTTTGGATAATGGATGGACATATATTATTATAGTATATATATTTCACCATTTTAGCTCCAGTGGTTTTCCCCTTTTATCAACATAAATATCCATGAGAAGTATATTTCTTATTCTACATTTACATTCTCAGGTGTGTTCCCAATACCTCCTCATTCTATCAAGAGTCTCAATGAACAGGATCACATACACATACATACACATGTACATACATTAAGTAATCCCTAGCTGCTATGGTAATAGAGAAAAAGATGATTGAAATACTGTATTTAAAGCAAGCTGTGTCCTGGGCCAGAACATTTGCCCTGGATTAGATTATATGCAGAGGCCAGTGATATTTTCATAACGAAAACGAGAATTAGAACTAAAAATATTGTTTTTCGTTTTACAAGAACTAGAACCGAGATTAATTCAAACAGAAAAACTAAAACTAAATAATAATAAACATGAGTAATATGTGAACAAACTAAAATGAGAATGAAAATTAAGTAAAAATGAAAAAAAAAAAACAGCAACAGCATTTTTGTTGAATCCGGTTCAGAGCGTTCAGTAACGTTGCGCTGTTTACTATGCGGTGATCTTGTAACTTGGGCTTACTAGAGTCACGTGGTGCAACTTCCATAAACGACCGCTGTTTGTTTGTTGAGCACATTTGGTGTGTTGGGTTGAAGCAGTAGGAACGTGTGGTTGACGATGATGAATTTTGCACAGATGTTTGTGGGTAGAAAATGAGAAAGTAAAGTGTAGAAATACTTTAATTACAGCACAGATGATAATGAAAGCAAATGTAGCGTGCAAGAAGAAGAAAAGAGTCTCAGAGTTTCAGTGCAGGACCAGCAGGAAGTCCACCACCTCTCTGGCACCAGGACTGCAGTACTGGCAGCAGAAATTGTCAAAATAAAGTCTGCTGGGGCCAGCGGCCGAGGACCTCGTCTGTGCACCTGCATCACAGGCGTTCTTCGAGTGAACATTTTCACTGTGTGGCTATCTGTGACATGGACGTCGTCGCAACATGAACAAAACTCTTGAAATGTGTGCTTACTGTATTTAAAGCTTAACAGCAATGTGCTGCCACAGACTGGTTACTTGGGTTGAAACATTTGATCTTGCCGACTACACTCTTTAGGCTGCTTAATCTGTCTGATCATTGATAGCCAAGCTGTGTTTAATGGCATTATGAACTGTGAGTGTGTTTTGTTGACTGAACCATAACTTGCATTGAAATACATGTAGGCCAGCATTTGTGGTCTTGCAACAGAAAAAAATAAATAAATAAAATTGTACTAATATTATGTAAAAAGTCCAGAACTAAATAAAATAAAAACTAAAATTTTAAACAGAGAACTAAATAAAAAGAAAAATTGTTGACTTCACTGAAAACTAGAACGAAATAAAAATAAAAATAAATTTTATAAAATAAAATAAAAACTACAACTACAATTAATATCAGAACTAAAATATCACTGACAGAGGCACAACTAGTGTCTTCATTATAGAACTCTCTCTTTTTTTTAAATTACATTTCTAAAGATATGAAACAAACCTTTTAGCATTAACCTTCAATGCTACTCTTATCATATTTCAAATACTTTCATAAACTAACCGTTTCATATTCATACATGAATAACATAACACAGCAGTAACCATTCATCTCAAACATCTCAACCATTATATAACTTATTTACTCCTAATACAGTTTACAAAATATTCATTTAACAAGAGTACCAAGTGTTTAGGAGCCGAGCAACTATTTTAAAAAGCCGCACTCTTATCTGGGGTGTTGATCCACAGCACCGCCATCTATCTGCAGCGCAGCAGCAGTCTTTGCACCTGAGCAGTTGGCCGTTTGCATTTAGCGAGTTTTTACTTCACCTCTCTGTAGCAATACTTATCACCATACTACCGTAACGTTCTGAGTATAACTTGACTCTCAGTTAAAAGGTAACATCTTCGAATTTATTGTATACTAGCTGTGTAAGCCCATGCTGTAAAAAGCTCGGTACCCTAGAAACTATTGAAATCGTGAGAAAAATATTTAAATGTAGAGATGTCAGGTAATTGAAAGGAACTACTCTGGGCATCTCTCTCTTAGGAGGATTCATTTTGCCGATGTGCTCACCTCGCTTGTGTATTAGCGGCAGGAGGAAAAGTAAAATGGATACTGTTATGCCAGTGTTAGCGGCTAAGCAACTTTGTCTTTCTTCTGAGGTTTCATTTTGCTGACTTGCTGGCCCCACTTGTGTTATTAGTGGCTAAGTGAGTTTTCGGTTTCCACAGTGGTTGAGCCCTTACCCTGACTCCACCTCTTATTTCCGGCCGGACAGACAGACACACACACTTCCACATGTAGACGTTTATATATAAGACTAACCTGTGGAATAGGTAGAGTGGAGCAGCAATGAGAGCGGCACACCGCTTTCAGTCTGTTGTCCAAGTTGTGTCTGAGGGACAGGCAGAAGTTTGTCCCTTTATTGCAATCCTGACGGAACCAGTTGAGTGTGAAACACGTTACTGCTCCATTCCACAGTCCATTATCACGGTCCACTTTACAACAGGAACCCATTCTTTCCCAAATAGCATCACTTTCTGTGATTTATTACATTAATAAAAAAACTATTGTGGCCACTTTTTTTTTAGTGCGCCACACATGCAGTGACAGCTTGAAGTCTATGATTCATAGACATCATGAGGTGCTGAGGGTCTTCTCTGGTGATGCTCTGCCACGCCTCTAATGCAGCCATCTTTAGCCCCCTTAAGTTTACTTTTCAGCATATGGAAGGTCTGCTGAATTGCATTTCAATCAGATGACTGGCTTGGCCATTCAAGAATTTTCCAATTTTTAGATTTGAAAAGCTCCTGCATGTCCTGAGCAGTATGTTTGGATCATTATCTTGTTGTACGATGAAGCTTTTGGAGGCATTTAGTGCTGTCAATTAGGAGGCAGTCAACAAGCCCTGAGGTGATTGGGGTACTGATGCCTCTCTCTCTGTCCCTACAGAACAACAGAAGACAAACCGTAAACACACACACTCAGCAGCAACACTTCCGGTCTCTGAAAATGGCTTCCTCCTGAGAACTCCAGTGGTTAATGTCACTTCCAGCCCATATATGATGATGTCACTTCTGGCTCCTCAGGATGACGTCATTTCCAGTCTATCTGTGACGACATTACTTCGGCTTCCCAGGATGACAGCACTTCTGGTCCATCTGTGATGACGCCACTTCTGGCTCCTAAGGATGATGTAATTTACTGGCCACATGTGATGACGTCACTTCTGGTTTTATTGTCATTTCCTCACAACTCATTTTCCGCAGCCAATTGGTATATAAATGATCGTTCCACCTCTGTATTCTGTGAAATGTTTTGGTTTTATTCATCAAATATTGACCGATCTTACTGTTATTTCCCCATGGATATTATATGGGGCAATTCCCCAACTCTTTTTGCAGTTTTTGCGTGATTTAATTCTATTATATCTGGCATAGCTGGCAGAATACATTTGTTCCAGAATGTCAGAGGAACAAGACCTCAACACTGTTTTGACCACCATGATGACTGAATTACAACAACTGAAGATTCAAGTAGGAGAAACATGTACCCATCTGGCAGAGTTGGAAGCTTTGGCTGCGGCAGCAGTATAGGCGGAGACTTCTGTCTTTACCCCCTCAGTTGATTCACTTAACTGAGGGGGATGATGTAGAATCTTACTTTTTTGATTTCTGAGCGCACTGCAAATGTAATAGATGGCCAAGGTCGGAGTGGGCTTACATTCTGGAACCCTACTTGAAGGGAGAAGCTTATGACACATTAAATATGGAGGTGTATAACCGCTACGGTGTGTGTCAGCGGCACAGCAGGTGAGAGAATGGTGGGAGTGGACGTTTGATCCGGAGCAGCCAATAAGAGCTCAAGCCTTTGAGGTTTGGGGCAAAGTCGGGCGCTGGCTACGGCCAGATGTGAACAGTGCCCAAATGATGGCCAAGCTCCTAGCCTGTGAGACCTTCATCAATGCCTTCTCCAACCAACTCGCCCAGCAAGTCTGTAAACAAGAAGTTACCTCCATGGATAACCCCACAGAGGTGGCTGAGTGACACTGGATGGTCTGTAAACCGGATGGGTCAGAATGGTCCTTTCATCAGCCTTGACAGGTTTTGTGTACCTCACCCTGAACCTACCTGACCACTCACAGAAATCTCCTCCTGTAAGAAGGACAAATCGCTCATCCCTCCCCGCTGTTCTGTTTCAAGGGGGGGGGGGGGGGGTTGGACATATGTTTCCCGCATGCCAAACCATGGAGCCCATGGATTGTTTTCACGGCAAGGGAGAGAGGTATTGTGCTCTGATCAACCCTTTGTCTCTCCCTTATATGGGAGTAGTAATATTTAATGGGTATAGGGTGATAGCTATGTTTGACTCCAGGAGTAAAATTTCTATTGTTGCTCACCATTATGTTTTGCCATGACAGTGGTTAGAAATCAAGACCAGTCTTAGATGTATTTACAGGGAAACTTGTTATTACAAATCTGCCTCATGTGTCATCTCAGTTGAGAATATCATGAAAAGTCTGGTGGTTGCCGTATTACCCAATCCACCTTATCCTGTGATACTAGGGTGAGACTGGTCTGACAGTAACAGTAATAACACTAATCCGACTGCCTCCACACCGTGTACGATGGCACATAGGACCGATACAGCAACTCAATCTGACAGAGATGAGGGTCCTTTAGGCAATCCGGAAGTCACTCCAACTACCGAAGAACCAGGACGGTCTGAAACTCTGCCCATTGAAGTTGAACAAGACCCTATTCAAAAAGTAGCTTCTCAGTTTAGATTAATGCCATCCTCCTTTAAAAGGGAGCAGTGGAATGATGATTCCTTAAAATTTGCGAGAAATGCATTTATTTCTGTTAATGGACAATCATTCCACGATCCCACGCCATGAATGCCCTACTTTGTTATTAAAAATTATCTCTTGTATCAGGTGGCAGCACATGAGGGGGAGGTGAGGTCACTGTTGTTAATTTCCGTGTACTTATTGGCGGCAAGTATGTGAATTAGCTCATGCCCATCTCCTAGGAGCCCATTTGGGGATCGAAAAAGCACTTGAACAAATTAAGTTCTGATTTTATTGGCCTGGAATAAATGGGGAGGTCAGACGATACTGTGCTTCATGTCCAGAATGCCAGCTTCATCAGATTCCTAGAAAGGACCGTGCTCCTCTTATTCCTCTACCCCTTATTGACATGCCATTTAAATGGGTCAGCATTGCTCTCATTGGACACCTCAAACCCTCATTATATGGCCATAAATATATTTTGGTCATGGTGGATTATGCCACTTGATTTCCAGAAGTTGTTCACTTGCGCTCAGCAACCTCTAAAATAGTCACACGGGAATTAGTAGGGATATTCACACATCTTGGGATTCCCAAATTGGTACCAACAGACCAAGGAACTCCCTTCACTTCAGAAACGTTCAGGGAGGTTGCTAAATACTGCAAATTAAACATCTTAAAACATCGGTGTATCACCCACAAACAGATGGTCTGGTAGAATGATTTAATCAAATGCTTAATTAAGCAGATGTTAAGCATGGTAGTTAGCAAGGATGGAAGAAACTGGGATCAGTCGGTTCCCTTACTATTATTTGCCTATAGGGAAGTTTCGCAGACCTCTATGGGCTTTTCTTCTTTTGAACTCTTATACAGTAGATAACCCCACAGTCTATTGTACACACTAAAAGAAGAATGGGAAGAAGAGGTCCTCCATCCATCCATTATCCAACCCGCTATATGCTAACTACAGGGTCATGGGGGTCTGCTGGAGCCAATCCCAGCCAACACAGGGCGCAAGGGAGGAAACAAACCCCGGACAGGGCGCCAGCCCACTGCAGTGAAGAGGTCCTTCCCTCTTCAAATATTTTGGAATATATCGCTCAATTGCACGATAGATTGGCAAAAATCAGACCTGTACTAAAATAGCATCTAGAAAAGGCTCAAACAGTGCAGGTGCAATATTACAATCGGAACACACCACCCTCCGGGAATTTCTCACAGGAGATCATGTTATGGTGCTCGTACCTACTTCCCATTCCAAATTATTGGTACATTGGCAAGGCCCATACGAAATTAAGGAATGAAAAGGACTCATCGATTATTCAGTTAAACAACCAACTTGTTGGCCGAGCGATTGTATTTATTATGTAAATTTGCTGAAACCATGGAAGGATAGAGAGACTAAGCCCCCCTCTGGTCCGCCATGCTCCCTTTTGTCAAACACCAAACCCATAATTTCGGATATTATTTGACTTGGCAACAGGAGCTGGAAACAGCCATCCTGTCGACCCCGTAAATAGTGAGCTACCTGGTTGCATGGCGCTGATTGAACATGACGTCATTACTGACCTGGGAGTGATTGTCTGAGAATGCCCATATCGGCTTCCCAAGTCAAAAAAGACTGAAGTGGATTTAGAAATTAGACATATGCTGGATATGGGGGTAATTGAAGTGTGCTACAGCCCATGGTCCAGTCCTATCGTCTTTGTTCCAAAACCTGATGGGTTGTGGAAGTTCTATAATGACATCTGATGACTCAATCTGGTATCCAAATTTGATGCTTATCCGATGCCTCAAGTTGATGATCTCCTCGAATGGCTAAATAATGCTCAATATCTAACTATCCTTGATAGGAATAAAGGGTAATGGCAAATTCCCTTAATGCGTTCCACCAAAGAAAATTCACCTTTAGTACACCTAGCAGACACTGGCAATACATGGTACTTCCATTTGGTTTGCCCGGGCACCAGTGACCTTTCAACATGTGGTGGACACACTGTTATGGTCCCACAATTCCTACAGTGCCGCCTACCTAGATGATGTAGTCATCTATTCCGGCACCTGGAAGGAACATATACGGAAGGTTACAGCTGTTCTCTTAACACTTGCACATGCTGGACTTCTGATCATTCCGAAGAAGTGTTTCTTCGGGCAGAAAATAGCCAAATATTTAGGTTATCTGGTGGGAGGAGGTACAGTGAAGCCACAGTGCTCTAAAGTTGATGCCATTATTAATTGGCCCTGTCCAATAATTAAAAGGCAAGTTCAGGCTTTCCTAAGATTAGCAAGTTACTACTGCCGATTTGTTCCTCTCTTCTCAGAAAAGACTATGCCTCTAACTGATTTAACAAAGAAAATTGCTCCCCTTAAAATGGTTTGGAATGACAAAACTGAAGCCGCATTTTGTGACTTGAAGATGGCCCTTATGTCAGCACCTGTATTAAAAACTCCTAAGTTTTCTTTTCCTTTTATCCTCCAGACCGATGCGTCGGACACAGGACTCAGTGCCATGTTGAGCCAATGCATTGATGGTGCTGAACACCGCGATATGTATCTTAGCCGGAAACTGTTAGATCGAGAGACCAGGTATGCGGTGGTGGAAGGAGAGGCCTTAGCGATTAAGTGGGCTGTGACACAATTACGATACTATATTTTGGAACGGGAGATTACTCTGATTACGGACCATGCTGCTTTACAGTGGATGGCTCTGCATCGTGAGTCTAATCCTCGTGTCATTAGGTGGTTTCTTGAATTATAACCTTAGAGATTCAGAGTCACTTATCATCGAAGTTCTCTCCAAGCCAACGCCAACGCCCTCTCCCATATCTAGGAGGCCGAGGGGAGGGGTTATGTCACACATGTGCGCTTAGGAGGCAGTCGACAAGCCCTGAGGTGAATGATATAACACAAGATATGGCTTTGATTTGGGGTACTGATTCCTCTCTCTCTGTCTCTACAGAACAAAAGAAGACAAACCGTAAATACGTACACACACTCACCGACAACACTTCCGGTCTCTGAAAATGGCTTCCTCCAGATAACTCCAGTGGATAATGTCACTTCCGGTCCATCTGTGATGACGTCACTTCCGGTCTTATCGGTTTCATCGTCATTTCCTCACAACTCATTTCCTGCAGCCATTTTGTGTATAAACAGGTCGGCCACCTCACCTGAGAATGTCACCTCTCCCCTGCTTAGTCCATGGAAGTTGGCTTAGCCGAGGTGTGCCCATGTTCCTTCGACTTCACTTAAAAAGGACCACTTAATGATCTATATGATGTTAGCAGA
The DNA here is from genome assembly GCF_900747795.2 of Erpetoichthys calabaricus. Classification (NCBI taxonomy): domain Eukaryota; kingdom Metazoa; phylum Chordata; class Cladistia; order Polypteriformes; family Polypteridae; genus Erpetoichthys; species Erpetoichthys calabaricus. Next base: position 340,058,331 of record NC_041395.2, on the reverse strand, counting down.
CCACGAGATCCCTGCCTTGTTGGACTTAGGTAGTGACCTTTGTGTTGTCAGATGTGACTGCCTCAGCAGTACGTCCCTGTGTGGCACAGAGACTGTGAACATATTCTGTGTACATGGGGATGTTAAGGACTATGAGACAGTGCTGCTTCCTTTAAAATATAAGGGTCATTTCAGATTCCTGCCCATGGCCCTTGATGATCGGCCGGAGGAATGCCCTATAAAGTATCTATCTATCTATCTATCTATCTATTCCCTAGGCTCTTAGCTGAGTTTGGGGCATCAGCCCTAGAGCCCCATGTTATCATGAATGAAGGGGAGGAACTGGTGGCTGTCGGAGAAGGCCTCGAGCCCCATTTGGACATTGAACCTGATCTATCTAGTGAGACCAGGAGAGACTCCTCTGATTTCCTAGAGCGGCTGGCTGGTCCATCTTCAACTTCTCAACCTGCTCCAGCCAGAACAAACAGAGCACTAGCGAACAGACGGATTTTGTGCGCTTGCAGCTAGCTGATAGCTCATTAGAATATGCATTAAAACAGGCTTGATCCGCTAATAACTCCTACTACCAGGAGCATGAGTCTGCGGGCTTGAAAACCCCACAGAAAGGTAGCTGCCTTTTTAGAGTGATTTCGGATCATTTAGGGGGTGAATTTATTGAACAGTTAGTCGTGCCTGAAGTACATAGGAACATACTTTTGCAGTTGGCTCATTCTCACATCTTGGGTGGACACCTGGGGGCTGATAAGACTAGGGATCGATTATCAAAATGATTTTATTGGCTGAATATGGGAAAAGATGTCGAACGATTCTGTAGGTCGCATCCTGACTGCCAGGTCATCTCTGCTTATAAACCTCCAAGTGCTCCCCTTTCGCCTATGCCTAATTTGAATATTCCTTTTCATCAGGTAGGACTAAATATTGTTGGCCCTCTTTCTAAGAGTAAAAATACGTATTAATATATTCTTGTGCTGGTTGACTATGCAACGTGATATGCTGAAGTGGTTGCTTTGAGAAAAGCTAACTCCTCCACTGTTGCCAAAGCTCTGTGTGAGATGTTTACTCATATTAGCATCCCTAGTGAAATTTTAACTGATCAGGGCATGCCTTTTACTTCTTGTGTGATGAAACAATTGTGTGACAACCTTGCCATTAACAAATTAAGTATGACTGTTTACCATCCACAGACTAATGGACTGACTGAGCGATTTAACAAGACTTTAAAAGAGATGATCAGGAGAGTTGCTCATGATGACCTGTCCTGCCTTTCTTTATGTTTGCTGTGCGGGATGTCCACTGGCTTGAGTCCTTTCAAGTTGTTGTTTGGTAAGCGCCCGCGAGGGTTCTTGGATGTTGTCCGTAAGGAATAGACAGTGATCCAGACAAAAGCTCACGGGCTGAGCTTTGTGGGTCAGGTAATTTCGTTGCAAGACAGGATTTCTAAACTGTCTTCTATAGAACATCAGCAATGTGAACAAGAAACACAGAAACGTCTATACCAGGGCTACTCAAATATAAATTTGAAAGGTCCACTTACTAAATTTCCATTCAGTCTGAGGTCCGGAAAAGTGACGGTCAAATTCCAAATAGAGAACTCCAAAAAAAGGCAATCCCCAAACTTTAGAACTATACACAAAAAAATGACATGGTAGGCCTTTTAGTGTGAAAGGTGACACCTTCTTTGTGCCACCAGTTGTTTGAACTTGGGCATAAAAGGTGTGAGGGCAAGGCGGAGGCACTGATGTAAATGTTCATTGGTGAGGGTGTTGCGGTATGTGTTTTTCACCATGTTCATAGTGGAAAAGGCAGATTCACAGCAGTACGTTGAGGGAAACATTGTAAGAATTTGAAGAGCCATCTTCTGCAGGAGAGGAACACCTGCCGCAGTAACCATCTTTGTCCAGAAGGTGACAAGGTCACAGTGAGATTCCTGCAGTGCTAGGTTTTCTTGTAGCTCAATTAACTCTGTTTGCAGAGAAGCAGCACTGGCCCATTGGAAGACTTTTGTGGCTTCATTTGAGAATTCTGCAATATTTTTGACAAGAAATGGATTTTCGATGCACAGCAAGACTTGTTTTCCCAAAGGGAAATCTTCAAAGCGAGTTTGGAAATTTTTAATCAGCTTGTCCAGGAATTCAGCATAATTGTGATGGTGATGTTTTCCTGCAGTCTGATCCAAAAGTCTTGGGAAGTGAAGCAGGTCCTGCTGTAAGTCACATTTGAACACCTCCAGCTTCCTCTGGAAAGCACGGACAGCTAACATGAGGTCACACACTGTGCTGTTTTTGCCTTGGAGCTTCATATTAAGGTCATTAAGATGGGAAGTAATGTCCGTTAGAAAAGCAACAATTTCCATTTTCTCGTCATTCTTCATGAAATCCACAAACGGTTTGGCTTTTGCACTCTTCTGATCCAACAGAAATGTCTTCAGCTCTTTCCGCAGTGCCCAAAAACGCTCCAGTACCTTGCCTTTACTAAGCCACCGGACATTGTTGTGAAGGAGCAAATCATCAAATGTTGCATTCACCTCTATTAGAAATGAGCGCAATAAACGATGTTGCAAAGCAGCGGATGCTCTCAGATAATTGACTAGTTTCATGACTGTTGTCATGACTTCTGAGTACCTTTCTCCAAGGCTGGCACACAAAACCATCTGGTGAATTATGCAGTGGTATGCCATGAGGTCAGGGTGGTGAGTTCTCAAGCGTGACACTAATCCCCTCTCTTTCCCAATCATACATGGTGCGCCATCAGTAGCAATGGAAACAACATGCTTCAGGTCTATCGCTCTGTCTCTAAGCATCTGTGTCACTGCTTCATAGATATCATCCCCCCTTGTGTGTCCATGGAGGTTTGTGAGACCCAAAACATCTTCATGAAATTCTCCCTTTTCTTCATCAAAAAATCTGACAAAGACCATGAGTTGTGCATTGTCCATGATATCTGTGGATTCATCCACAGCCAATGAAATGAATTTGGCTTTTTTTATAGCAGAACTAAGTTGTTCAAGCAAATCATCAGCGAGTATTTCAGCTCGTCTTGCAGCAGTGGAATCAGAACAGGGTATTTGGTTTATTTTCTGGATTATTTCATCCTTTTGAGTCCCTTCAAACAGAGCAGTCACCACTTCACTCATACACTCTTTGACTACTTCAGCATCAGAGAAGGGTTTCTTGTTTTTTCCCAGGACCCATGCTACTCTAAGTGAGGCTTCTGTTGCCCGCTCCTGTTGTGTGGCTGATCTAACTATTACACTGCTTGTAGCTTCATATGATGATTTCAGCTGGTTTATTTTTATGGTCCTTACCTCTGAGTTCTGAGGGTAATTTTGTTCGAAATGTGCATGCTTGGTTTCATAATGGCATTTCACATTACCACTTTTGATTATTGCTACCGTCTCGTTGCAGATTAAACACATTGGTTTTCTGCTTCCCACGGGGAGCACGAACGCATATTTTTCTGTCCACTCACTCTTAAATTCGCGGTTTTCAAAATCAACTTTTCTTTTCTTATCAATGTACTGTCTTGAGCCAGCCATCTTCACTTTCAGTCAGCAAAAAAAAAATTCAGTTATCGAAATTTGCACTGCCTGCGAGTGATGAGACTGCCTGTTCGCCGGCCGGACCCAGAGCACGTGACCGGTACATAAATCGGGCTGCAGTGAATGAGCGAGCGAGCGAGTATTGGGGGGGGAGGCGGGGAGTAGTGGGAACGATACTGTTACAACTGGTGTGATTGGACATAGATGAAGCAACCAAACCGAGTAGAAACCTCAAAGATATATCACGCGGAATCACAATTGCACACTTCATTGAGAACTCATTTGGATTATGATTACATTTGCATGTTTGTTTTGGCGTCGGTCCAGATTTAACCGTATTTGGGTCCGGATGCGGACCGGAGTCCGCCTATTGAGTACCCCGGGTCTATACAATAGACGCTGTAAACACTGTGAATTCAAGCCTGGTGATCGTGTTTTGGTTCTGATTCCAACTGACCCACACAAATCCCTAGCCATTATTGAGGAGCGTATGGGGCCAGTGAATTATAAGGTCAGAATACTGGGCTGGTGCAAACCATTGCAGATTTTACATGTTAATCTCTCGAAGGAGTGGCGTGACCCACAGGGGGTTTGCACTTCCTTGGCTGCTATCACTCAGACTGATGTTTCCATTGGTGATGATTTGACTGACTGGCAGAGTTGTTTTCTTTGATTGAATGGACCACAGATGTTTTTTTCACCATGCCGGGCTTGACTCACTTAGCAGAACTTAAAATTACTACTGAACCCGGTGTTAGGGTGCAGCTGCATCCATTTCAGATCTCGGAAGCGTGACAGAACATTGTGCGCGAAGAAGTCAAACAGATGCTGGCATTGGGTGTTATTTGAGAAAGTATGAGCGAATGGTGCAGTCCCGTTGTATTAGTCCCAAAATTGGATGGTTCGGTTCTATATCGATTTCAGATGCTTGAATAATGTCTCCAAATTCGATGCTTACCCAATGCCCCGTGTTGATGAATTGTTGGAAAACTCGGTCAGGCCGCCTATATCTCCACACTGGATCTCACGAAGGCTGACAGTTGCGAGAAAACAGCATTTGCAACTCCTGACGGTCTTTACAAATTTAATAGACTTCCCTTTGGTCTTCATGAAGCGCCTCTGACTTTCCAGTGTATGATGGATCAGATCTTGGATCCTCATTCTGAATACTCCGGGGCATACCTCGATGATGTTGTAATTTTCAGTAATGATTGGCATACGCACTTAGTACAACTTCAGGCTGTTCTTCATAGCTTGAGACAGGCTGGTTTGACCTCTAACCCTAAGAAATATAGGTTGGGTATGTCTGAGACCCATTATTTGGGTTATTCAATGGGCAGGGGTTTGATCCGTCCCCAACTTAGAAAGCTAGATGAGGTGTTTGCTTACCCGCGACTGGAGACACAAAAACAGGTTTGTGTTTTTCTGGGGCTTGCCGGTTATTATAGAAGATTCATCCCTGATTTTGCAAATGGGGTTGCTCCACTTTCCGATCTTACAAGAGGCAGAGAGAACCGCCCTGTTTTCTGGTCAGATGTTTGTGAACGTTCGTTTTGTGATTTGAAAACTGCTTTGTCTTCTTACCCGGTTTTGCAGAATCCTGACTTCTCTAAGGATTTTGTTCTACAGAGGGGCGCTAGTGCGTTTGGTTTAGGAGCTATCCTGTCTCAGGTTTTTGATGGTGAAGAGTACACTATCATATTTTTAAGTAGAAAATTGCTCCCTCGGGAACACAACAATTCGACAATTGAGAAAGAATGTTTGGCGATTAAATGGGCTGTGGATGCGCTCCGTTATTATTTATGGGGTCGTGATTTTACATTGGTGATCACTCTCCTCTTCAATGGCTATACTGTCAGAAAGATACAAACTCTCGTCTCATGAGATGGTTCTTCGAGCTTGCAACCATATATACTTTTACTGTCAGACATTGACCCGGCTCTGCGCACAGTAATGCAGATGTCCTGTTGCTCCTGTCTGAACCTGATTTGGAGAGTTGCTTAATTCACGAAGGTGTAAATAAAGCTGAGGGTGGGGGTGTGAAGAGGTGGGCTGAATGCACCCCTAGAAGACGCTGTAGCTCCTCTGAAACCCCTTCTTAAATGGTGATACAATGGGAACAAATACAGTTTTTTACCTCCTCTATGCTCCATTAGCTGCTGGCTTGTTGCTGCTCCCATGTCTCGTGATCTGCGTCTCATTTAACACTAGAATTACCAGAGCCTACGAAAAAACTTGTAGATCCATCCCACCTTAAAATGCTTCACACTTCTCTGTCAGCGTCTTTTGTCCTTTAAATGTGTTGATAAGCAGCAAACAGCAAGCAGTCTGCTATCACATCCCCCCACCGGCACACAGTTTTCTCAGCTCAAGTCTGCTTACCTACTTGTCAGTTGCTTAGAGCTGTATAGAGTGAGAAGTCATGCAAAATGACACCTTTTATAAATACTATATAGTTATTTGGAACACTTGCATTTCATGTGTGTTCCGTGTCTACAACGATCTATGCACAGTAAACATCGTTAAAACAGAAACGTTTTTCATGTTTTAGTAATAATTGACAAAATGCAGGCATGAAGTGTATAATGTGTGAAGCCTGAATTCCAAATATCTTTATACACTTTCACAAAAGATAAAAGTATAACAGAACAAATGCACTTTTTTCTAAGGCTATAACTGAAGGAAAAGAAACCAGGTTAGTGCTACTTGCTGTTCTGACTTCTTGGGTAGTATACTGGTTAGAGCTGCCGACTTCAACTCATAAGGTTCTGGGTTCGAGTCTTAACGTCTTCCAAAATAAACGTTTTGAGTAGTGAGCTGTTCTTATTGTTAATATTATACAATAAAAGCATACATTTGATTTGCGACTGTAACAGCCGCTGTAAATGTATAGTACTTGTCAAAGTTAGCGTCTTTTTTTTTAGTTTTACTAGTTTTACTTTATTTACTTATCTTACAGCATAAAGTCACAAGTATACTGCAGAGCTTCCTCTGTTTGATCGTCAAGGGCATGCTCACAAATTACAAGTGTAATGCCACGAAAAATACCTGCTGACACTTTAGTACGCGAGCAATGGTACAAGAATGCAGTTAGACTTTTTTTGGGCACATACACCACGCTAGTGTTTAGATCTGGACGGTGTAGCATTGGCGAGCTCTGTAAGCCGTGCTGTTTCTTTGAAGGACAGGTGATTGGCAGGATGACGCCCAGACTTTTGCCTTTACACCTGGTGCAGCTGCGTTGTTCTTATATGTGAGGGTACGTTTCTTGCGGGGATGGCTTCTGTTTTCTCCGATCTGAGTTCACCTCTGTTAAAGTGCGTCTTTATTTGAAAACAGCAGTGTCAGATTGGGGCGAGCGTGAACGCTAATTTTGACAAGCACTATAAATTTACAGCGGCTGTTACAGATGTAAATCAAATGTATGTTTTTATTGGATAATATTAACAATAATAGCAGCTCTCTACTCAAAACGGCAAACTTGAGAAGCTGCCAGCATCGAACCCATCGAGTCCTATAAATGTGCACCGTGTGTTACAGACGCAAACCAAGTGTATGTGTGTACTGTATAATATTAACAACCAGAAAGCCCGCGATTCTCGAAAGAATCGCAAATCCACGAATGGCAATCACTGTCTGTTCCCTCCGATATGTGGAAGGATGCAATATCATGGAGGGTGGGTGTGTCTGGGGAAATGTCATGGTATTAAATAAACATATGTGTACTAAAGTGGTTTCGTTTTGTGGAGCCGTGATTCCTTTGCCTCTGTTGACACCAACTGCTGGCACAGTGGATTACAGCAAGTTTAGTTTACAGATTGTGTTGTTTGGGTGCTACCTACTGACTCCGGCAAGCCACCGGGTTTGACTGTAGGGCACTGAGGGGCTGTGCGTATGCGCCTCGGTGCGTCCTGCATTCAGAGTGAAAGGTGATGGAGGGTGGGAGATTAATGGATTAAACTCGTCTGTTACTGAGAGTCCGTAGGAACAATATTCTTTCATTGATACCCGTGATCTTTTCTGTGCTTAATATCTGCACATTCCAGCACTCCATCCTTCCTGGCCAGTTGGAAACAAAATGGGGTATGTGAAAGTATCAAGTTTAGGAAAACAAATGTCCACGCGTTGAAATTTAGGTTGGTTGGTTCCATCAGGACGTAAATGCATGACAATATCGCGGTGAAACGGAGACTCACTGTCTTTACTTTGAAACACAATCGCCACTTCATTAATGATGGGAACATTGTATCGTCTGGGATCGTGTTCTTTGTCCTTTATTAGCACTAAGGCAATTTTAGTTGGTGCCACACCGTCCGCCTCCGCTTTTGTATTGGCTTCTTTTTCAACCTCATGTAGCATTTTTATAGAGTTTGCTAATGGGTGATTGGTTATGACTTCAGCTACGTTTCTCATTATCAGCTCTGTGCATTGCTTGTTTTCAGGACGGTTCATTCGTCGATACACTGCATCATCTAGATCCAACACGTACATTTGGGCAAATGTGCGGTGGTGATTTGGCTCAGGGTGCACTGTTCCAATCCGATGCAATGTTTGTCCACACACGCGAAAGCAGTATGGGCCATTCCCAGGTGGTGGCTTGATGACACTCATTAATCCCAATGACTTTGTATCCCTTGTGCAGTTTCATTTTGGATCCGTGCCTGCCTTGCATGTAGTGTTTCAGAAATGCGTTGTAGGCGCCTTTGTTTATTGTTTTCTTTTGTATTTCCGTTACTTGAGGTGTTTCGTTTTGGAGCAGTGACCTCTTTTGCAGTTTCATTTTGGATCTGTGCCTGTCTTGCATGTAGTGTTTCAGAAACGCGTTGTAGGCACCTACGTTCATTGTTTTCATCCCTACGGGCTCGGTGTAATCGTTGAGCTCTGTGTTTTTGGAGCCGTGAGTCCTTTGCGTCTGCTGTTTCAGAGGCGCATTGTAGGCGCCTTGGTTTAGTTTACAGGTTGTGTTGTTTGGGTGGTGTTGTGTGGGCGCCACCTACTGACTCTGGGAAGCCGCTGTGTTTGACTCTGGGGTGCCGCGGCGCAGTGCGCATGCGTTTCGGTGCGCCCGTGCATAAATTAAACTGAGGTTTAGTAAGATAGATAAGAGCAGCTCATTACTGAAAACAGCAAATATAGGAGTGAGCCGAGATCGAACCGGGGACTCTTGATTACACCGGGGACGCTTGATTACAAGTCAGCAAATTTTACCACTACCCTACAGAAACTGTTCCTTTTTCTTTATCCTTTTGTGAAAGTGTTTACTTGATCTTTGGACTTCAGGCTTCATATATTATATACAGTAATCCCTCGCTACTTCGCGGTTCACTTTTTGCGGATTCACGACTTCGCGGATTTTATATGTAAGCATATCTAAATATATAACGCGGATTTTTCGCTGCTTCGTGGGTTTCTGCGGACAATGGGTCTTTTTACTTCTGGTACTTGCTTCCTTAGTTGGTTTGCCCAATTGATTTCATACAAGAGATGCTATTGGCGGATAGCTGAGAAGCTACCCAATCAGAGCACGCAGTTAAGTTCCTGTGTGCTACTGATTGGCTCAGCGACGGAGTGTTGCATTAACCAGGAAGTCTCATCTCACTCATTCAGCATTAACGTGCTACTGCCAACAGAAGATGCAAATGATTGCAGAAAAGGTAAAAGTTTTGGATATGTTGAAGGAAGGGAACAGCTACACCGCTGCAGGCATCAATGAGTCCACGATTCTTTTTATTTAAAAAGGAGGAAAAGCATATAAGATCTATGGCCGCAGTGTCCTTTAACCAGGGCGCAAAACAAGTTGCAAGTGGATGTGATAAGGCAGTAGTCTGGATGGAATCTGCTTTAGGAATCTTTACAACAAGGTCGACGACGTCATGACCGCCTACAAGCTGCTACGTGTACTTCGTTATACAGTAAGTGTAAACTTATCTACCGATTTCATACTGCTAAGCAGTTGTCCCTGTTATTAATAGAATAAAGGGTGGGTTGTAAACAATACAGGGAGGGTTTAAAAACGTCCAAATACACGTTAAGTAATTAAATAAATATGGTGTCCCTACTTCGCGGAAATTCAGTTATCGCGGTCGGCCTTGGAACCTATCTCCCGCGATAAGTGAGGGATTACTGTAGTTTATGCCTACATTTTGTCATTTACTACTAAAATATGAAAAATGTTTCTGTTTTAAAAATGTGTTTACACAGATTACTGTAGAAACGGAACACACATGAAATGCGTGTGTTCCAAATAACTGATCTATTATTTCCACTCTAAAACTATAGCAGTTCAGTCACTCCCAGATAATCAAACAAGGCATGAGCTGGGAAAACTTAGTGAACGTTCTGCGACGGTGGGGGATGGAATAGCCGGCTGCTTGCTGGCTCATCTTAATCTGCACATTTAGAAGACAAAAGAGAGGTGAGAACGGTTTTAAGGTGGGCCGGATCTACGAGTTTTTTCGTAGACTCTGGTAATTCTAGTGTTAAAAGCCTTTACAGCAGCTGTCCTTTTGTCTCTTTGCCTTGTCTTTCCCCCTAGACATCCACTGCTTTGTTCTTTATGCTTTATTATGCTGTTTACTAATAAAGTTTATGTTTCTTGAAAACCCTGAATGATCTGTGCAACTGCATGACCCAAGCGTGGCAGCCCCTTTAACTTCCAGCTAGGGAACCAGAGAGTGGGGAGAGAGAGAGAGAGAGAAGAGAGAGAGAGAGAGCATTATTACATTTTTTTGTGATATTCCATCTGTTGGAATGACAGAGGCATAACAGCTACAAAGATACAGATGCACAGACATTTATTCTTCTATTAAGGAGGCTATTTAATAGCCATTGAAAAATGTAAGCAAATATGACTGTTATAAAATTTTACCAGCTCTTCTGATAGTACTTCAGACTCAGAATTTCACTTAATTGTGTACACTGGTCAATGAATGCAATTACTTTTGTAGACTTGAAACTCTGATTTTAAGAGAATATATGACAGTACATTCAACACTCATTCGATTTGTCATTGCTGCCATATTTCAACAGGATATGTTGTTTAAATCATAATTCCCGAAAGTCATTTTATAAATTGTGACACGTGAGTCACTGTCTTGTACCCTAAAGATGATGCTGAATCCACATACTTTTGCAAAACCAGCTTTATTCTTCCTCGAAAGAGGAATAGCAAGGTTACTTATTGTAGCAGGATCTACCATTCTACTATACACAGACACAGCAAGCAGGCAGGGTCGGGGCCCAGTCACTGGCCAAGTTATAATGTGCCCTGCATCATCCATTGGGCAACTAGCGCTTCGCGCATGGCAGCAGTCAGCTTGTAGTTGTATCTGTGGTGCTGTGAATCTGCGGTTGAATCGGCAACAGACAAGCAACCTTCAACAGACACGGTAGTCACTCTTCTGTGTGTCGTCCAGTTGGGGAGGGTCTTAAAAGACTTTGGAAATCTCACAAAATTGTCCAATACCAATATTAATTCCAAAGATACACTTCAAATATTTTTCCCCTCATTTCTTCTGACTCTACACATTTTCCTTTTACAGTCAGTGAAGGCATCAGAATATGAGGCCTAATCTGTCAGCTACGGTTCATCTGATGCTTTTTGCTTACCTTGTTTTTAACGCCTATAGTAGCCAAATGTGAAAGGACAGCAATGAATGGCAGAATGCTGACCAGAGTGAGGTGAGTCAAGGGGCTTTATTGGTCTTTTTCAGAATCATGAAGCATAATGAGTGAGAGTAGTTTCATTAACTGTATTGTCTCTGTAGTCTTGTGAATATCTGATACTGATCAAATTTCTTGAGATAGAAGCTTGCAACAGCCAATCTTTAAAACACGTGCCATTGCATGATGTGCATGTCTTTGAAATGGCTTCTTCCATGGACCTACAGTCACATACGGGACATTTCAGATTAACCACAGAATAAGTTGCTTATGTTTCCAGTTCATTTTCAGTAATGTATGAGACGTGTGGCAGACATCTTTTCACATAAGAAAATATATTTACTGCTTATCCCACTAATCTGGTTTATTGTTTTCATTAATGGGCCAATATCTAATCAGGAAATGAATGTACAAAAATGGGTGAGGGGTCAAAACTGGAAAGGCCAGAAAAAGCCGGTCAACAACCCAAAATGAAATACCAACGCAGAGTCAAAAAGCAATAGAAATGGTTGGTACACCAGAGGTTTAACATACATAAAGGATTTTTTTTTTGGAAGTGGAAAGAGTGCCAGACAGAGTGATGATTATGAAGCTGGAAATTGGAGGTGTGGTGATGAATGTTGTTAGTGCATATACCCCACAAGTTGGGTGTACGATGGTTGAGAAAGAAGAATTCTGGAGAGAGTTGGATGAAGTGATGAACAGTGTACCCAAGGGACAGAAAGTGGTGATTGGAGCACATTTCAATGGACATGTCGGTGAACGGAACAGAGAAGATGAGGAGGTGATAGGTAGGCATGGTGTCATGGAGAGGAATGAAGAAGGTCAGATGATAGTGGATTTTACAAATAGGATGGGCATGGCTGTGGTGAATACGTATATAAAGAAGAGGGAGGAACATAGGGTGACGTACAAGAGTTGAGGAAGATGCATACAAGTAGATTATATCCTGTGCAGAAGAGTCGATCTGAAGGAGATTAAAGACAGCAATGTGGTGGCAAGGGAAAGTGTAGTTAGACAGCATAGAATGGTGGTCTGTAGAATGACGCTGGAGATCAAGAAGAGGAGGAGAGTGAGGGGAGAGCCAAAGATCAAATGCTGGAAGTTGAAAAAAGAAGACTGCAAGGTTGAGTTTAGAGGGGAGGTAGACAGGCATTGGGTGGCACTGAAGAGTTACCAGACAGTTGAGAAACTACAACAGAAGTAGTAAGGGTGACAGCAAGAAGGGTGCTTGGTGTTACATCTGGACAGAGGAAGGAGGAAAAGGAAACCTTGTGGTGGAATGTGGAAGAACATGAGAGTATACAGAGGAAGAGGATGGTGATGGAGAAGTGAGATAGTCAGAGAGATGCAGAAAATAGACAAGAGTACAAGGAGATAAGGCGCAAGGTGAAGAGAGGGGTGGCAAAGGCAAAGAAAAGGAATATGATGAGTTGTATAAAAGGTTGGACACTAAGGAGGGAGAAAGGGACTTGTTCCAATTGGCTAGACAGAGGGATCGAGCTGGGAAAGATGTGCAGCAGGGTAGGATGATGAAGGATAAAGATGGTAACGTACTCACAAGCAAGGAGGGTGTGTTGAGAAGATGGAAAGAGTACTTCAAGAGGCTGATGAATGAGAGAGAGAGAGAGAAGGTTGGATGATCTGGAGATAGCGAAGCAGGAAGTGCAATGGATTAGCAATGAAGAAGTAGGTACAGCTATGAAGAGGATGAATTATGGAAAGGCTGTTGGTCCAGATGACATTCCTGTGTGAGCATGAAGGTGTTTAGGAGAGATGGCAGTGGAGTTTTTAACAAGATTGTTTAATGGAATCTTGGAAAGTGAGAGGATGCCTGAGGAGTGGAGAAGAAGTGTACTGGTACCGATTTTTTAAAAATAAGAGGGGATGTGCAGAGCTGTAATAACTACAGAGGGATAAAAATTGATGAGCCACAGCATGAAGTTATGGGAAACAGTAGTGGAAGCTCAATTAAGAAGAGAGGTGATGATTAGTGACCAGCAGTATGGTTTCATGCCAAGAAAGAGCACCACAGATGCGATGTTTGCACTGAGGGTGTTGATGGAGAAGTATAGAGAAGGCCAGAAGGAGTTGCATTGTGTTTTTATGAACCTGGAGAAAGCATATGACAGGGTGCCTCGAGAGGAATTATGGTATTGTATGAGGAAGTTGGGAGTGGCAGAGAAGTATGTGAGAGTAGCACAGGATATGCACAGAGGAAGTCTGACCATGGTGAGGTCTGTGGTAGGAGTGACGGACTCATTCAAGGTGGAGGTGGGATTACATCAGGGATCGTCTCTGAGCCCTTTCTTATTTGCAAGGGTGATGGACAGGTTAGCAGATGAGATTAGACAGGAGTCCCCATGGACTACGATGTTTGCTGATGACATTGTGATCTGTAGCGATAGTAGGGAGCAGGTTGAGGAGATCCTGGAGGGGTGGAAATATGCTCTGGAGAGGAGAGGAATGAAGGTCAGTAGGAACAACAAAGAATTCATATGTGTAAATGAGAGGGAGGTCAGTGGAATGGTGAGGAAGCAGGGAGTAGAGTTAGTGAAGGTGGAGGAGTTTAAATACTTGGGATCAACAGTACAGAGTAATGGGGATTGTGGAAGAGAGGTGAAAAAGAGAGTGCAGATTGCGTTGGTTTGGACATGTGCAGAGGAGAGATGCTGAGTATATTGGGAAAAGGATGTTAAAGATGGAGCTGCCAGGCAAGAGGAAAAGAGGAAGGTCTAAGAGAAAGGTTTATGGATGTGGTGAGAGAAGACATGAAGGTGGTGGGTGGGTGTGAACTAGACGCTATATATCACCCGACCTGGCACAGACACTGAGGCATGTGTAAAAGCACAAAAAGAGTTTTATTTTTCTTCACCTGTGGGGCACGTCTTCCATGTGAACCCCACAGGCAATACACAGTCACAAAAGGACATAACTCAACACAAACAACCCTTCTTCTGGCACCACCACTCCTCCCAGGCAACCTCGTCCTCTTCCTGCTGATTCTGGCCCTGAGTGGTAGTTGCCAGTCCTTTTTATACCCCAACTGGAAGTGTTCCAGCTGCTTGACAATCTGATTCCAATTGCACTTCCGGGTGGGGCTGAAGAGTTGTCCAGCTGGGCTGTGGAATCCATGCAGCACCCCCTGGCGGCCACCCCAGCTCCCAACCGGGCTGTTGAGGACTCCATCTCCAATTAGTAAATAATGGATTAATTAAACAATTAGAATACCTAGAAAAGTAGAATGAAAATCAAGATAAAAATACTGTTAGAAAAATACATTATTCCCATTTATCTGCCTGGTATATATATATATATATATATTATATATATATATATATATATATATATATATTGTAGAAAAGGCACTATATAGGTGCCTGACCCGGCACAGAAGGACACAGAGGCACGTATAAAACAAGGACTTTTATTTTTCTCTTCACCCGTGGGCACACGTCTTCCCCGT